>NW_013684489.1:0-1693 GCF_000517525.1 Limulus polyphemus | reverse complement strand
ACTCCTTTAAGAATCGCTGTAAGACGTTACATATACCTGTAACTGCTCCTTTAAGAATCACTTTAAGACATTACATATACCTGTAACTGCTCCTTTAAGAATCACAGTAAGCCATTACATATAGCTGTAACTGCTCCTTTAAGAATCACAGTAAGCCACTACATATAAGTGTAACTGCTCCTTTAAGAATCACTTTAAGACATTACATATACCTGTAACCTGCTTTATTAAGAATCACAGTTAGCCACTACATATAAGTGTAACTGCTCCTTTAAGAATCAATTTAAGACATTACATATACCTGTAACTGCTCCTTTAAGAATCACAGTAAGCAACTACATATAGCTGTAACTGCTCCTTTAAGAATCACAGTAAGCCACTACCCCTTTAACATTATTGTTTGTCTTGTAGCTATTAACTAGAATAAGAATCTAATAAGCACGTTATTAAAAATAACTTATTTTTTAGTACATTTTACTGCGTGTTTCTTAAGCTCATCTTGAACCATCGTCTCCAAGACTATAGAAACGGCCTGACCATCACAGTAAAGGAGAATTTCGTATACACAGTTTTGGCTGTCAAGGTTTCTTAGTATACAGATATGTTTTACTTTTTCTAATTAACATTCTTTCTTGAGTTCTTTAAATTATATCTTAAAAGAATGTTTTAATATTCCTATCATAGTTATTTTAAAAATGTAAAATGGAACACACCTGGAATGGCCTTGGTTAGTTTATTTGGCATACCAGGAGAAGAAGGAAAAACGATCCTTTTCTGGTTTTCTAGATGGCAAGGGACGCTAGGTGAAAATGGTAGGTGTTTATTGTTAGGAATGACGAGTCCGCTGGTTGTGACACTGCTATGAGCAGAACTGAGTGACTTTACGTTATGGCTGCTCGTGCATGAAACGTTTAAGAGACTGTCAATACTAGTGGCCTTCCTGACGGTAGTGGTCCCTCGTTTCCTGTTGGCAAAACACTTTGTTCTCTAGCAATATTATAAACAGATCTGTTGATAATTCACGAACGTGTTAGAGTTGAAGACAAAAATAACCTTTGTTGTAACTGAAAATAGGCCTAAGATATTTTATAATTTAAAATTGATTTTGAATATGATGTACATAAGAATAAACTCTGTAATATACTGACGAATTTTGCTTGTTTGCTTCGAATGGTCACGCAAAGTTATACAAAGATTATCTGTGGGAGTTGACATTCACTCTTATAATGCAGCACAAAAATACAATTTCGCGGTAACAATACGCGAACGTGGGACCCTCAGATTCACATTAACCACTGCCAAGCTCTATATCAAGGAGGACTCGTAAAATAATCCGTTTGTGTAAAACAAACACAAACCATTTTGGTATACAAAACTGGACAACATAAATATGTAATTTATTTATTTCAGGACAGAGAAAGGTCATGTCACGCATCATCTTAACTCAATACACGTACAGAAATATTCATATTTTTCATAATTAACTCTGAACTACAGTAAACAAATACAGATCATGGTTACAGAAATGTGACCATACTCATTATAACCATTTCATAATATTTAACTAACCAATAGACGGAAACACATCATAAAAAACTCTACCTCAACACCAATAGAAGAAAACACATCATACTCATTATAACCATTTCATAATATTTAACTAACCAATAGACAGAAAACACATCATACTCAT
>NW_013684488.1:0-1693 GCF_000517525.1 Limulus polyphemus | reverse complement strand
TTAATAGTTCTAACACATACTACATTACATAGAAACAGGAAGCCCTAAATTCACGTGACCTCCTGTTTCTATGTAATGTAGTGTAGTGTTAGAAATATTATCCTAAATTCACGTGACCTCCTGTTTCTATGTAATGTAGTGTAGTGTTAGAAATATTACCCTAAATTCACGTGACCTGCTGTTTCTATGTAATGTAGTGTTGTGTTAGAACTATTACCCTAAATTCACGTGACCTCCTGTTTCTATGTAATGTAGTATTGTGTTAGAAATATTACCCTAAATTCACGTGACCTCCTGTTTCTATGTAATGTAGTGTTAGAACTATTACCCTAAATTCACGTGACCTCCTGTTTCTATGTAATGTAGTGTAGTGTTAGAAATATTAACCAAGTTCACGTGACCTCCTGTTTCTATGTAGTGTTAGAAATATTACCCTAATTTCACGTGATAATATTTCTAACACTACATTATAAGAAAGCTATATCTTGAACCCTCTAGTGAGAATGTTGTTAATTTCAAACACGTGAAGCCCTCTACTGCTTCTGACTTTCATAATCTTGAGATTCATTATTTTCATCAGACTTCGATCTGTAAGCACTTCCAAAGTGTTCTGTATACTCTTCCTTATCCAGAGAGTTCTTTAAAAAAAAGTGAGATCGTTTCTGTTTGTTTTTGTATTTTCCATGATCTCGTCCAGTTACACTCCAATTCTCATCGCTATCGGTTTCATTATTTGAAAAATAATGTACTCTTCCATTTTGTGTCACAAGCTGGTTACCTCCCATTTCTTCTTTTACCTTTGACATATTTGAAATATAATTTTCTTTGGGATATTTCGTTAAAGTTAATTTTTCCAGTTCTTTCGTGTCTTTACCATAAATACTTACTCCTTCGGTTACGCCTACTTTTGCTCTATTTCTAAAATGCCGTTTGTGTTTTTTATTTTTGTGTTTCTTATGTTTCTCCCCTTTTCTGCAGTGGTGCTTACATTGGTCCATTCTACCGGGGGGAGATTCTTTGGCCACACGCGCACCGTTAGGACATCTAAGATTGTTCGAGTCTCGAGTGTCCATAATTTCACTTAGAGCAGGTAAAAAACCCGGTTTTTTAGGTGTTGGGACATTATTTAAAGTTTCATTCTTGTCCGGAAGTTTATTGCTTGCAATGGTTGATGGATATGAAGTGGTTCCACATTCCTCCAGATCGCTGGTGGGGTCTTGTGGTCTTGCAACTTTGAAATCACGAGTCCAAGCTACTTGTTGGAAAACATCACCAAATGAGGAATTTTCTGCAGTGACTGTTGAGGAGGGACTCTCTCCAGTGGCGGACAGTGTTCTGTGAGTAGAGAAGTTCAAGTCACTAGCAAAAGCCAGTTGTTTTAGAGCCGACTCCAAACCCAGCTGGACTCCCTGTTTGGTCGTTTCACTGTCAGAATCATCGTCACTTTTGTTTCCCGTATGGAGCTTTGATGCAGACGTGGAGTTGAACTTTTGTAACAGACTAGTTGAAGTAACGCCGGGTTGGCGGAGTTCTTGGATGACCCGTTTCCCCATTCTCTGTGAAAAGTTTAAAAAATCATATAGAAGAACATACGAAATATTGGAGAGTTTGATCTCTTATAGGAAGTTATCAACGGGTTAAAAATAATAAACAAATTAATAATAAAGTTGCATCAAAATTACCTTCCAATTAC
>NW_013684487.1:0-1693 GCF_000517525.1 Limulus polyphemus | reverse complement strand
GCTTAGTGTTCTCATGGGCTTTAGACAATCGTACATCATGTTGCTTAGTGTTCTCATGGGCTTTAGATAATCTTACATCATTTTAGCTTAGTGTTCTCATGGATTTTAGATAATCTTACATCATGTTGCTTAGTGTTCCCATGGGCTTTAGATAATCTTACATCATGTTGGCTTAGTGTTCTCATGGGCTTTAGATAATCATACATCATGTTGCTTAGTGTTCTCATGGGCTTTAGATAATCGTGCATTATGGTGCTTAGTGTTCCAATGGGCTTTAGATAATCGTACATCATGATGCTTAGCATCCCTATGGGCTTTAGATAATCGTACATCATGATGCTTAGCATCCCTATGGACTTTAGATAATCGTACATCATGATGCTTAGCATCCCTATGGACTTTAGATAATCTTATATCATGTTGGCTTAGTGTTCTCATGGGCTTTAGATAATCGTACATCATGTTGCTTAGTGTCCCCATGGACTTTAGATAATCTTACATCATGTTGCTTAGTTTTCCCATGGACTTTAGATAATCGTACATCATGCTGCTTAATGTTCCCATGGACTTTAGATAATCGTATATCATGCTGCTTAGTGTTCTCATTGGTTTAGATAATCGTACATCATGTTGCTTAGTGTTCTCATGGGCTTTAGATAATCTTATATCATGCTGCTTAATGTTCCCATGGACTTTAGATAATCGTACATCATGTTGCTTAGTGTTCTCATTGGTTTAGATAAATGTACATCATGTTGCTTAGTGTTCTCATGGGCTTTAGATAATCTTACATCATGTTGCTTAGTTTTCCCATGGACTTTAGATAATCGTACATCATGTTGCTTATTGTTCTCATTGGCTTTATATAATCTTACGTCATGTTGCTTAGTGTTCCCATGGGCTTTAGATAATCGTACATCATGTTGCTTATTGTTCTCATTGGCTTTATATAATCTTACGTCATGTTGCTTAGTGTTCCCATGGACTTTAGATAATCGTACATAATGCTGCTTAGTGTTCCCATGGACTTTAGATAATCGAACATCATGTTGCTTAGTGTTCCCAGGGACTTTAGATAATCGTACATCATGTTGCTTAGTGTTCTCATGGGCTTTAGATAATTGTACATCATGTTGCTTAGTGTTCTCATGGGCTTTAGATAATCGTACATCATGTTGCTTAGTGTTCTCATGGACTTTAGATAATCGTACATCACGCTGCTTAGTGTTCCCATGGACTTTAGATAATCGTACATCATGCTGCTTAGTGTTCCCATGGACTTTAGATAATCATACATCATGTTGCTTAGTGTTCCCATGGACTTTAGATAATTGTACATCATGTTGCTTAGTGTTCTCATGGACTTTAGATAATTGTACATCATGCTGTTTAGTGTTCTCATGGACTTTAATAATTATACATCATGCTGTTTAGTGTTCTCACGGACTTTAGATAATCGTACATCATGTTGCTTAATGTTCCCATGGGCTTCAGATAATCTTACATAATGTTGCTTAGTGTTCCTATGGGCTTTAGGTAATCGTACATCATGTTGCTTAGTGTTCCCATGGGATTCAGATAATCTTAAATCATGTTGCTCAGTGTTCTCATGAACTTTAGATAATTGTAAATCATGCTGTTTAGTATTCCCATGGACTTTAGATAATCGTACATCACGTTGCTTAGTGTTCCC
>NW_013684486.1:0-1693 GCF_000517525.1 Limulus polyphemus | reverse complement strand
AAGTTCAACTTCGCCCGTTACTATTCAGTCTTGAAGACCTTTCACCCGTTACTATTCAGTGTTTAAGACGTGTTTTCTGGGTTTAATTGTGTATATTTAAGTTCAGTTTCACCCGTTACTATTCAGTCTTTAAGACGTGTTTTCTGGGTTTAATTATGTATATTTAAGTTCAGTTTTACCCGTTACTATTCAGTCTTTAAGACGTGTTTTCTGGGTTTAATTATGTATATTTAAGTTCAACTCAGTCTTAAAGACTGAATAGTAACGGGATAATTAAACCCAGAAAACACGTATATTTAAGTTCAACTTCACCCGTTACTATCCAGTCTTTAAGACGTGTTTTCTGGGTTTAATTATGTATATTTAAGTTCAGTTTTACCCGTTACTATCCACCTAGATTCTCTACAGGTTCGTCGATGGTTCAAGGAAATGATTAGAAAAAAATCCAGATGTCGTCGACTGTCGTTAGTCAAGAAGAAAAGAAACTCCTTCAGCACGAGACACGCAAACGCCAACCGCCGACAACGTTCGGTGCACACCGACTCTTATCCTCTCTTGTCCGGGTCCTCCACCGAAATTCACAGCGTCTTATAAACGACGGAACGCTGAAAGGGTGTTATTCTTGGGATAAAAACAGCCATTATCTTAGATGTACATATATCAACGCGTGTTATCAACAAAACAGTACGCCTTACATTACTTCAGAGTTCGTTCATTTTCGTATTCTGTTTGGAGTTTAGTTGTTACACATTTCTGCGCAGTTCTTAGTATCAGGCGAAACCAATGTGATAACTCCATTTGCCAATCCTGTTCTCGTACAAATCTACTGGATAGAAAATATAACCAACTAGATTCCTGTCACGTGTTTTACTCGTGCGGGAGGTGTTCGTCGTGAAAGTGATGTTTTTGTTAGCAGGTCACAAACCTCACTATCTTCACGTGACTATCGACTGATAATGACGTTTGTTGTGGTGTAAGAAAGACTCGATCTTACCCCGTCGAGCTGTTTCCTTTTCATATTTTCTAACCTAATTTCTATGATAGGGTTAAACCAGAAAGAGTTTGTCACGTGAACTTAATTCGTCTGAAAAGCAGTTCGTGTGTTCTTGCTGAAATAAAGAAGTGTTCATCCACTGTTTCTGTTGTCACTTTACGAAACTAACGAATTTTCTGAACTAAATATGCATGATGATCCAGTAACATACTGTAAAACAGCGGATAGGAAATACGCACCATACTACTTACAACTAAGTAAACTTATTATACATGTCACAAAACAGCAAAGCTTTTAAACACAGTATTTTTCTACCGGCAATATATGCAAGTTAGGCCTAATTTCCCCTGCCATGTCGGACTCGTGAATCAACAGTACTACTACCTTATCTTTACATCAACAGTACTACAATACCACTACTACCTTATCTTTACATCAACAGTACTACAATACCACTACTACCTTATCTTTACATCAACAGTACTACAATACCACTACTACCTAACCTTTACATCAACAGTACTACAATACTAATACTACCTTATCTTTACATCAACAGTACTACAATACTACTACCTTATCTTTACATCAGCAGTACTACAATAATACTGCTACCTTATCTTTGCATCAACAGTACTACAATACTACTACCTTATCTTTACATCAACAGTACTACAATACTACTACTACCTTATCTTT
>NW_013684485.1:0-1694 GCF_000517525.1 Limulus polyphemus | reverse complement strand
TAGTAAGTTATTGATCAGTATAATAGCAGCCTACTAGCACGTTATTGATCAGTATAATAGCAGCCTACAAGTACGTCATTGATCAGTATAGTAGCAGCCTACTAGTACGTTATTGATTAGTATAATAGCAGCCTACAAGTACGTCATTGATCAGTATAATAGCAGCCTACTAGTACGTCATTGATCAGTATAATAGCAGCCTACAAGTACGTCATTTGCTAATATACTAATCAATAACGTACTAGTAGGCTGCTATTATACTGATCAACGGCGTGCTTGTAGGCTGCTATTATACTGATCAATAACGTACTTGTAGGCTGCTATTGCCTACTAGTACGTTATTGATCAGTATGTACTAGTAGGCTGCTATTATACTGATCAATAAAGTACTAGTAGGCTGCTATTATACTGATCAATAACGTACTAGTAGGCTACTACTATACTGATCAATAACGTACTAGTAGGCTGCTATTCTACTGATCAATAACGTACTTGTAGGCTGCTACTATACTGATTAATAACGTACTAGTAGGCTGCTACTATACTGATCAATAACGTGCTAGTAGGCTGCTACTATACTGATCAATAACGTACTAGTAGGCTGCTATTATACTGATCAGTAACGTACTAGTAGGCTGCTATTATACTGATCAATAACGTACTAGTAGGCTGCTATTATACTGATCAGTAACGTACTAGTAGGCTGCTATTATACTGATCAATAACGTACTAGTAGGCTGCGTTTATACTGATCAATAACGTACTAGTAGGCTGCTATTATACTGATCAATAACGTACTAGTAGGCTGCTATTATACTGATCAATAACGTACTAGTAGGCTGCTATTATACTGATTAATAACGTACTAGTAGGCTGCTACTATACTGATCAATAACGTACTAGTAGGCTGCTATTTTATTGATCAGTATAATAGCAGCCTACAAGTACGTTATTGATCAGTATAATAGCAGCCTACAAGCACGCCGTTGATCAGTATAATAGCAGCCTACTAGTACGTTATTGATCAGTATAATAGCAGCCTACTAGTACGTTATTGATCAGTATAATAGCAGCCTACTAGTACGTTATTGATCAGTATTCAATAACGTACTAGTAGGCTGCTATTATACTGATCAATGACGTACTTGTAGGCTGCTACTATACTGATCAATGGCGTGTATGTAGGCTGCTATTATACTGATCAATAACGTACTTGTAGGCTGCTACTATACTGATCAATAACGTACTAGTAGGCTGCTATTATACTGATCAATGACGTGCTTGTAGGCTGCTATTTGCTAATATACTAATCAACTGCGTGCTTGTAGGCTGCTACTATACTGATCAATAACGTACTAGTAGGCTGCTATTATACTGATGCTAATATACTAATCAATAACGTACTAGTAGGCTGCTATTATACTGATCAACGGCGTGCTTGTAGGCTGCTATTATACTGATCAATAACGTACTTGTAGGCTGCTATTTACTGATCAATAACGTACTAGTAGGTAGTAAGTTATTGATCAGTATAATAGCAGCCTACTAGCACGTTATTGATCAGTATAATAGCAGCCTACAAGTACGTCATTGATCAGTATAGTAGCAGCCTACTAGTACGTTATTGATTAGTATAATAGCAGCCTACAAGTACGTCATTGATCAGTATAATAGCAGCCTACTAGTACGTCATT
>NW_013684484.1:0-1694 GCF_000517525.1 Limulus polyphemus | reverse complement strand
CTGTTGTTATTCTCCTTCAATACACAGTAAAGTAAGCGCCCTTTAACTGTTGTTATTCTCATTCAATACACAGTAAAGTAATCTCCCCTAACTGTTGTTATTCTCATTCAATACACAGTAAAGAAAGTGCACCCTAACTGTTGTTATTCTAATTCAATACAGAGTAAAGTAAGTGTCCTCTAGCTGTTGTTATTATCATTCAATACACAGTAAAGTAATCTCCCCTAACTGTTGTTATTCTCATTCAATACACAGTAAAGTAAGCTCGCCTAACTGTTGTTATTCTCATTCAATACACAGTAAAGTAATCTCCCCCAACTGTTATTATTCTCATTCAATACACAGTAAAGTAATCTCCCCCAACTGTTATTATTCTCATTCAATACACAGTAAAGTAAGTGCCCCCTAACTGTTGTTATTCTCATTCAATACACAGTAACGTAAGCTCTCAAAGCTGTTCTTATTCTCATTCAATACACAGTAAAGTAATCTCCCCTAGCTGTTGTTATTATCATTCAATACACAGTAAAGTAATCTCCCCTAGCTGTTGTTATTCTCATTCAATACACAGTAAAGTAAGCGCCCCTAACTGTTGTTATTATCATTCAATACACAGTAAAGTAATCGCCCCTAACTGTTGTTATTCTCATTCAATACACAGTAAAGTAAGCTCCCCTAACTGTTGTTATTCTCATTCAATACACAGTAAAGTAAGTGCCCCCTAACTGTTGTTATTATCATTCAATACACAGTAAAGTAAGCGCCCCTAACTGTTGTTATTATCATTCAATACACAGTAAAGTAAGCTCCCCTAGATGTTCAAGTATAAACTACATCTTTAACAATATTTGTTTTATGTTTATTGTTTAATCTATATTTATTACTAAGATTGAGATTCTAATTCGTTTGAAGATATGTTCCTTTTTTATGCGATTTTCCAACTGATATTTCTGTGTGAACAGCATGAGGTCATTATATCTTCCCACTGAATATTGTGTCTTCCTTCGTCCTCAACTATGTGCATATATCAATAACTTTAACAAGTATAAATCATTATATCTTCACAATCAGTACTGTGTCTTCCCTCTCCATCCCTTTGTACAATTATTCTCACCTTGAGGAGGAGGAATGTGGTGAGTGTCTAACTGTGTGAATTGAATATTTCCTAATGATTATAGTATGTCTTAGAAGTTGGTCATCAAACGTGTATAACATTAGTCATCTTTTGTTTCTTTTAAGCCAATAAAAGAACAAGCGTTGTTTGAGAGTTCCAGTCAATAAAATAATGATTGTATCCAAATCAATAAAATATGAGTGTGGATTGAGTATCCAAATCAATAGAATATGATTGTGGAATGATTGTATCCAAATCAATAAAATATGAGTGTGGATTGAGTATCCAAATCAATAGAATATGATTGTGGAATGATTGTATCCAAATCAATAAAATATGAGTGTGGATTGAGTATCCTAATCAATGAAATATGAGTGTGGATTGAGTATCCAAATGAACAGAATATGAGTGTGGATTGAGTATCCAAATCAATAGAATATGATTGTGGATTGAGTATCCAATCAATAAATATGATTGTGGATTGAGTATCCTAATCAATAAAATATGAGTGTGGATTGAGTATCCTAATCAATGAAATATGAGTGTGGATTGAGTATCCAAATCAATAAAATATTAGTGT
>NW_013684483.1:2013-2527 GCF_000517525.1 Limulus polyphemus | reverse complement strand
CTTATTGACAGTACACAGTATCGAAAAATCTTGTGTCTTCTTGTTGACAGTACACAGTATCGAAAAATCTTGTGTCTTCTTGTTGACAGTACACAGTATCGTTAAATCTTGTGTCTTCTTATTGACAGTACAAAGTATCGTTAAATCTTGTGTCTTCTTATTGAAAGTACACATTATCGTTAAATCTTGTGTCTTTTTGTGGTATAGTACACAGTATTGCTAAATCGTGTGTCTTCTTATTGAGAGTACTCAGTATAGTTAAATCTTGTGTCTTCTTATTGACAGTGCACAGTATCGTTAAATCTTGTGTCTTTTTATTAACAGTACTTAGTATCGTTAAATCTTCTGTCTTCTTATTGACAGGACACATTATTGTTAAATCTTGTGTTTTCTTGTTGACAGTACACAGTATCGTTAAATCTTGTGTCTTCTTATTGACAGTACACAGTATCGTTTAATCTTCTTGTTGACAGTACACAGTATCGTTAAATCTTGTGTCTTCTTATTGACAGTA
>NW_013684483.1:0-1180 GCF_000517525.1 Limulus polyphemus | reverse complement strand
TAAGAAGACACAAGATTTAACTATACTGAGTACTCTCAATAAGAAGACACACGATTTAGCAATACTGTGTACTATCCATAAAAAGACACAAGATTTAACGATAATGTGCACTGTCAGTAAGAAAACACAAGATTTAACAATACTGTGTCCTATCAATAAGAAGACAGAAGATTTAACGATACTGTGCACATTCAATAAAAAGACAGAAGATTTAACGATACTGTGCACTGACAATAAGAAGAAACAAGATTTAACTAAACTGAGTACTGTCAATAAGAAGACACGCACATAATCGTTGAATATTGTTTCTTCTTATTGACAGTACACAGTATCGTTAAATCTTGTATCTTCTTATTGACAGTACACAGTATCGATAAATTTTGTGTCTTCTTGTTGACAGTACGCACATTATCGTTAAATCTTGTGTCTTTTTATGGATAGTACAGAGTATTGCTAAATCGTGTGTCTTCTTATTGAGAGTACTCAGTATAGTTAAATCTTGTGTCTTCTTATTGACAGTGCACAGTATCGTTAAATCTTGTGTCTTTTTATTGACAGTACTTAGTATCGTTAAATCTTCTGTCTTCTTATTGACAGGACACAATATTGTTAAATCTTGTGTTTTCTTACTGACAGTGCACATTATCGTTGAATATTGTTCCTTCTTATTGACAGTACACAGTATCGTTAAATGTTGTATCTTCTTATTGACAGTACACAGTATCGATAAATTTTGTGTCTTCTTGTTGGCAGTACACAGAATCCTTAAATCTTGTGGTCAATAAGAAGAATACTGTGTACTAAGATTTAACGATGTCTACTTATTGACAGTACACAGTATCGTTAAATCTTATGTCTTCTTATTGACAGTACACAGTATCGTTAAATCTTGTGTCTTCTTATTGACAGGACACATTATTGTTAAATCTTATGTTTTCTTACTGACAGTACACATTATCGTCGAATATTGTCTCTTTATATTGACAGTACACAGTATCGTTAAATCTTGTGTCTTCTTATTGACAGTACACAGTATCGATAAATTTTGTTTCTTCTTGTTGACAGTACACAGAATCGTTAAATCTTGTGTCTTCTTATTGACAGTACACAGTATCGATAAATTTTGTTTCTTCTTGTTGACAGTACACAGAATCGTTAAATCTTGTGTCTTCTTATTGAC
>NW_013684482.1:0-1694 GCF_000517525.1 Limulus polyphemus | reverse complement strand
AACGGTTTCAGCAAGAGTAATGATATTCATGAGCTACATATGTAATGGTTTCAGCGAGAGTAATGATATTCATGAACTACATATGTAACGGTTTCAGCAAGAGTAATGATATTTCATGAACTACATATGTAACATTGATATCTGGTGCAATATTATTTCACGAACTACATATGTAACGGTTTCAGCAAGAGTAATGATATTCACGAGCTACATATGTAATGGTTTCAGCGAGAGTAATGATATTCATGAACTACATATGTAACGGTTTCAGCAAGAGTAATGATATTCATGAACTACATATGTAACATTCATATCTGGTGTAATAATATTCCATGTACTACACATGTAACATTGATATCTGGTGTAATAATATTCCATGAATAGATGTTAACAGTGTCACTTGGAGTGATAGTATTACAGGAACTAAACGTGTAACAAGGTTATCTAAAGGGATAGTACTACATAAACTACCCATGTAACGGGGTTACCTGGAGTGATAGTATTACAGGAACTAAACGTGTAACAAGGTTATCTAAAGGGATAGTACTACATGAACTACCCATGTAACGGGGTTACCTGGAGTGATAGTATTACAGGAACTAAACGTGTAACAAGGTTATCTAAAGGGATAGTACTACATGAACTACCCATGTAACGGGGTTACCTGGAGTGATAGTATTACAGGAACTAAACGTGTAACAAGGTTATCTAAAGGGATAGTACGACATGAACTACCCATGTAACGGGGTTGCCTGGAGTGATAATAATACAAAAAATAAACATGTAACGGGGTTATCCGAAATAAAAATATTACATGAAGTACACGCTTAACGGAATTACTTGGGGTAGTAATTTTACACGAACTACACATCTAACGGGTTACCTGGAGTGATTATATTACCTGAACTACGCGTGTCCGGCGTTACCTGGAGTTATAATTTTACATGAACTACACATGTAACAGGGATATCTGGAGTGACAGTATTACATGAACTACACATGTAATAGGGTTACCTGGAGTAATAGTATTACATGAACTACACATGTAACAGGGATATCTGGAGTGACAGTATTACATGAACTACACATGTAATAGGGTTACCTGGAGTAATAGTATTACATGAACTATACATGTAACGGGGTTACCTGGATTGATATTATTATATGACGTACCTACGAAACGGGATTACATGGAATAGTAGTACATTGATATTGGTGTGTAACCTTGGGAGAAAGAACGAAACATACCGACATTACAATGTTGCATACACCACAAGAATAGAATTATTATAGAGTATACGAAAGTAACAAACAGAAGGACAATATGGTTGCTGGAACTGTAACACATTTAATACAAAGGATTATGATATAGCAAGCTCGATCATAACCTTATTTACAAACAATGGTTTTAATACATAAAATCTGATCATCCTCTAACGAGGCAATATTCCCACCTATACGGGTCAGTAGTAATTATGAATGAGATCTTTGGAATGTGAGATAACACACCCTAAAGAGATAAGTAGTGATAATTTTAGGAGGACAATGCTACATCCCTCAGGCTATACAACACAGGTGATTACTAGGTTACCGAGAGAATAAATATAGGTCACGTGCTAGGGATTTTTATCCCGATGTTCAGTACATTTCTTTACTGTAGTTTCTTTCAAAAAACGTTGATTACAATTTCCAAC
>NW_013684481.1:0-1695 GCF_000517525.1 Limulus polyphemus | reverse complement strand
ACGAGATTTAACAATACTGTGTACTGTCAATAAGAAGACACTAGATTTAGCAATACTGTTCACTTTCGATAAGAAGACAAGATTTAACGATACTGTGTACTATCACTAACAAGCCAAAAGATTTAACGATACTATGTACTGTCAATAAGAAGACACGAGATTTAACAATACTGTTCACTTTCGATAAGAATACACAAGTTTTAACGATACTGTGTACTATCAATAACAAGCCATAAGTTTTAACGATACTGTGTACTGTCAATAAGAAGAAACGAGATTTAACAATACTGTGTACTGTCAATAAGAAGACACTAGATTTAACAATACTGTTCACTTTCGATAAGAAGACACAAGATTTAACGATACTGTGTACTATCAATAACAAGCCATAAGATTTAACGATACTGTGTACTGTCAATAAGAAGACACAAGATTTAACAATATTGTGTACTGTCAATAAGAAGACACAAGATTTAACAATATTGTGTTCTGTCAATAAGAAGACACAAGATTTAACAATACTATGTACTATCAAAAAGAAGACAAGATTGAACAATACTGTGTACTATCACTAACAAGCCACAAGATTTAACGATACTATGTACTGTCAATAAGAAGACACGAGATTTAACAATACTGTGTACTGTCAATAAGAAGACACAAGATTTAACAATACTGTTCACTTTCGATAAGAAGACACAAGATTTAACGATACTGTGTACTATCAATAACAAGCCATAAGATTTATTGATAGTGTGTACTGTCAATAAGAAGACACGAGATTTAACAATACTGTGTACTGTAAATAAGAAGACACAAGATTTAAAAATACTGTGTACTGTCAATAAGAAGACACAAGATTTAACAATATTGTGTACTGTAAGTAAGAAGACACAATATTTAACAATACTGTTCACTTTCGATAAGAAGACATAAGATTTAACGATACTGTGTACTATCAATAACAAGCCATAAGATTTATCGATACTGTGTACTGTCAATAAGAAGACACGAGATTTAACAATACTGTGTACTGTCAATAAGAAGACACGAGTATTTAACTATACTGTGTACTATCAATAAAAAGACACAAGTTTTAACAATGCTGTGTACTATCAATAAGAAGACAAAATTTAACGATACTGTGTACTATCACTAACAAGCCAAAAGATTTAACGATACTATGTACTGTCAATAAGAAGACACGAGATTTAACAATACTGTGTACTGTCAAAAAGAAGACACAAGATTTAACAATACTGTGTACTGTCAATAAGAAGACACAAGATTTAACAATATTGTGTACTGTCAATAAGAAGACACAAGATTTAACAATACTGTTCACTTTCGATAAGTGTCTTCTTATTGACAGTACACAGTATCGATAAATCTTATGGCTTGTTATTGATAGTACACAGTATCGTTAAATCTTATGTCTTTGAGATTCAACAATACTGAGTACTGTCAATAAGAAGACACGAGTATTTAACAATACTGTGTACTATCAATAAAAAGACACAAGTTTTAACAATGCTGTGTACTGTCAATAAGAAGACACAGTAATTAACGATACTGTGTACAATTAATAAAAAGACACAAGTTTTAACAATGCTGTGTACTGTCAATAAGAAGACACAAGATTTAACGATATTGTGTACTGTCAATAAGAAGACACAAGATTTAACAATACTGTGT
>NW_013684480.1:0-1695 GCF_000517525.1 Limulus polyphemus | reverse complement strand
ATTTGTTTGTTACTCTAGGGTGTGAAAACTATAAGTTTAATTCATTATTTGTTTGCAATTTTAGAAACTGTGAAGTAAGTTAAGGTATTTTACTAATTATAAAGAAGCTCAAACTTAGAATTGTTTGAGGTAAACTAGAGAGAAATAGGTAAAAGTGGTGTTACTTTTGAGCAGAATTGTAAATCTTAACACACTTATTTATTAGCCCTAACAGTACGTTGTACCATTCGCTATATATTTCGGAGTAATCAAAATATTACATCGTATTGAATTATTTGTGCTTTTGCCTGTTACGACTCTCTGAAAATAAATCATTCAGTCGTATATGTCGTTGTTTCGAAATATAATTTTTTCTGTAGGAGTAAAAAGTGAGAAAAAAATTATTATGTACTTTAATGAATTAAATAGTAATAATTTCCAATCAGAGCTATGTCTTCATTATAGCTAATTAAATATACTTCTCTTACGGTTTTTGCTTACTAAAGTTAGAATTATAGGAGTATTGTTTCACGATTTCCAAATTTGTATACTGTGACAGACATACAGCTAGGTAGCTGCACGTTCAAAGAGAAAACCGCAGTGTTTTCTGTGGGAAGTGAAGTGAAAAAGTGTGTATTAATGATGTATTTCAAAATGTGGGAAGTGAAAAGGTGTGCATTAAGGATTTATTTCAAAATGCTTTTATACTTAAATTGCTTCATACAAGATTTCTTCTCCAATCTGACTAAAGGCAGATTCGTAAGCTTAAAGAAGAACAGCGTAGAATTAATTGTCAAAACAGCTTAAAGTCAGTTCGTAAGTTTAAAGACAAGAACAACGTAGGATGCCTTCTCCAAACTGCTGCCTGAATTCAGATTCATAAGCTTAAAGACAAGAACAACGTAGGATGCCTTCTCTAAACTGCTATTTGAATTCAGATTCATAAGCTTAAAGACAAGAACAACGTAAGATGCCTTCTCCAAACAGATACCTGAATTCAGATTCATAAGCTAAAAGACAAGAACAACGTAGGACGCCTTCTCCAAACTGCTGTCTGAATTCAGATTCATAAGCTTAAAGACAAGAACAACGTAGGACGCCTTCTCCAAACTGCTGCCTAATTAGATTCATAAGCTTAAAGACAAGAACAACGTAGGATGCCTTCTCCAAACTGCTGCCTGAGTTCAGATTCATAAGCTTAAAGACAAGAACAACGTAGGATGCCTTCTCCAAATTGCTGCCTGAATTCAGGTAAAAACACAATTGTATCAATACGTTTACAAGTTTAAATTTTTTAAAGTGTATGTGTATCTCTCCCCTAAATATATGTATGTATGTCGCATTAATTAGTTTTTCTTTCGGTTTATATTCCGAAAATTTAAAATTGGATTAGATTTGTTCGATTTCGGTAGTTGAATGTCCTTCACGAATACGTAAATGACATAATAACAATAAATGTTTTATTGAAACAAGATGGGATCAATATCAAAACTACCTAGTTTCCGATCGGCTCTGAACTTTACTCGGCTAATAATAAAATTGTTTTTATTGAACAAAATCGGCGAGGATTTCTGTACACTTCAATTTCAAATTTTAATTTCTCTCGCCCGCAGGAAACTCCAGGTAAGAATATGAGTACCTCCAAGCTCCAATCGGGCCCTGCATGGCCAGATGGTTAGGGCGCTCGACTCGCAATATGAGGGTTGCGGGTTCGAA
>NW_013684479.1:0-1695 GCF_000517525.1 Limulus polyphemus | reverse complement strand
CCGTGAAAAGTAAATCGTTTAAGGAAAAAAATCGTGGTTTTTGTTTCATTATGTATAGTCCGATTGACGCACGATACAAGATGTACCTTGTTATCCAATTGGGAACATTCGTTCTAACTCCCCCTAAAACACGTAGGTTCTCAGCTCGATTATAGCGTTGGGGGGGGGGGGGGAGTTGATCGTGTACCATTACGTGAAACATCCCTAACGTAAGATATTGCGACCTAGCAATATAAAGGTCTTACCAAATGCATATATAAGCAAGCCTAACTCAGTGAACCGCTTATTAAAGAAAAGTACATGGCCGGGGGCAACAAGGCTACAGGAGGTCATTATCATCAGCACCATTACCTTTACTAAAAATAGACCACCACCGTCCCCATTTCTCTCTATATAATACTATACTTAGCTCGTCTTCCATGTGCTTATTGAAAACAGAATAAAATATATTAAGTATGCTGAAGAAAGCCGCTTGAGATGAGTATATAGCTAATAAAACGTAAAATATAAATTGAAATGTAACTTTTTCTTTACAACAAAGGTGAAAGAACATGCCCCAGTTATCCAGACGGTTTGCTACCAAAGTCAGTTTAGTTGAAATTTTTGAATTTTATGCTAACACATTAATAACTTTGAGCTAACAATCAGATTTATAAACTCGTAACAGTAAGCGAACGTGATAATTTTAATTTCTTTGTTTTTATTTTCTGTGGACGTTATTTCAGGTTTTAAAATATTACTTTTCCTAGACGAAAAAAATACAGAAGGTTGTGTATGTTACATTAAAACGATTTTGAATATGCAAATCAGCAAGTCACCTGACAGCTAGGGTGGAACGATATAATGTCAAAAGTACATGTTGACATTGTTTGGCATTCGTGGATCGTGTGATGCCACAGAAAACCGAAACAGCCCTTTACGAAATAAAATAATCGTGCATTCAGATCATAAATACTTGTTCATATCGGGATTTAGAATTTTAAAGATGGGGATATTCCTTGAACTTATAGGCATTGAAAAAAAAACAAAGGAATATGGATCAACTTGGGGATACAGGACCAACCAGAAAGAGATCTGCAACAAGTCATACCCCAACGTGATAGACAAAGTGTGGCGTTTTGTAGCAGGTAAAGATCCACGAACACAAAGGTCAGTGATTAATGCTGTCCATGTCCCCCTAGTAAAAATACACAATTTAGTCAAAACGGATATCCGTCTGGAAAAAAGGTCAACAGAGTTTGGATTCACCAAGATAGATTTCCAGTCATACCTGCTGTTCAACTGTCGCATACCTCAAGCAGCTATAGAATGCAGTGGGTATTCATGCTATTCCATGTAAAGACATACCAATCAAGTCGTCAGATGCAATGCCTATGAATTTCTGTACAATCGGACTATCGAAATATGCACCGAGAAACTATCGTTCTTGTACACTAGGTGGATTACGGAAAACATGCAGGAAATTGTGATGTGCCTTTGATATGACAGCCTTATGACGGACTCTTTTGCACTGAAAATGCACTACGCTGCAGGCCGCTATTGTCAAGGTTCACAGCCATTAGATAGAGCACGACTAAACGTGGTGACATGGACTATAACGTCATAGTGAGGCTCCAAAATCGTTTTAATATATTGTACTCAATCTCTGTATGTACATTATGAATTATTAAATAGCGCATAGCCTATCTGTTAACT
>NW_013684478.1:0-1695 GCF_000517525.1 Limulus polyphemus | reverse complement strand
CACAGTTTTTTAACTCATTGTTTTCTTTTATCTTGTACTGACCCACCAATGTGTAACCTTTGTGACTCTCAAGTCACAATAGCCCACATTTTACTGTCATGCTGTTGTTATGACAGTGAGCGGCGGCACCATTTTAGACGTACTTTCTACTGGTTTATCCCTGACGTTGGATGGTGTCATAGGCAATGGTGGCACTGTCCAACTTGATCGTGTTTTCAGTTTTTTGCAGGCCATTGGTCTTTTTGTTCCTATTTAAGTTTTTATTCATTTTTGGGCAATGTTTGGATTTTATCTTGTTTTCTTTTTAGATTTTGTAGTATTTTACTTTATTGTTTTTTACTGGTTGTTTGGCACAGATAGCCTCGTAGCTTTGTTCCACTAAACCCCAATCAATCTTTTCCAAGGCCTATGGTGTGCAGGTGGTATGAACTCTTGTCACTTATCATCACTGGCTGTCTGATCACTGAAGTAGTTCTTCTTAGGTATCTACTGGCAGTTCCATCTTTGATCATTTTCTGGAAGTAGTCTCAACAGAAACCCTGGGCTTCTCTGGAGGTTGACTTTCTCCTGACAAATTCTTCTCTGGAGCTACTCAGTTAGCTGTTTCCTCACCAGCTTACTTCCAAAGATGATCATGGTGGATTACCCTTAGCTTGGATCACCTGTTCCTCCATGTTGTCACAGGAAGTTTGACCTCTGATGTAGTAACTGTCATGTAGTGCACATGGATTTGATGGTCATAGACTTAATATGCACTTTTTCTCAATATAAATTACCCACACATCATGAGGCATAGAGAAGTTTCTCACAGTTAGTGTAATTTCTAACTTTTCTTTTCCTGGAACATTATGTTCACTTACTGTTCACATCAATCCATCATATTTGGAGGCAATTTCCCACCTTTCCTTACCAAATGGAGTTGATCAACACACTGCAAGGTTTCTCATCAATAAGCCCATGGACTGATTTACTTAAATAATGAACTTTGTACCTCATTTGGGTCAGATGAGTATTCTCAGATGAATTAGACTTTTTTGTTCTTTTGATCTGATTAGGCTGGAAGACTCATCCTTGGAATATTGTATCCTTGGTGTATCAACACTTCTTCATTCCTCACAGTCTTGGCTGTAATGTCCACATTTCCCACAATTATAACAGTTCCCTGTTTCTGGTATGTTTTGTGAGGAGTTCTTATTGCTTCCATTCTGTGTAACTAGTTTTATCACTAATAATTTTAGTTCTTTTAGACGATTGTCAGAGGGATTGAAGTTTCAGTACTACTTGATCCTGTAACTTTTAAATGGTATCTTGGGTTGTTTATCTATGACTTTAATGAATTCTAGTTCCATTGCCAACCTCAACACCTCCTTTAAAAATGTACACCAACTTCACTTCAGCCTAATTCTTGTATTTTCATATCCTCATTCATCCTGGCATCCTGGTCACGTGTCAATGAATTCATAATTTTATGTGATGCATCCCAGTAAAATAATTGGGAAAGCTTTTCCAAATCTTCAGCAAGTTCAGCTAAGACCTCTTTTTTTTTCCTCTGTACCCTTTTCTTGAACTTTGCTCTGCATTCTTTCTCTTGGTGTGTCATTCCAAACATCTTGGATAGATGTTTGATAGTAGATACTGCTTTCAGTTGGAAAGCTACTTAATATCATTAACGCAGACAGCAAGATCAATAGTTTA
>NW_013684477.1:0-1695 GCF_000517525.1 Limulus polyphemus | reverse complement strand
ATCTATATATCTGTGCCTATTTACCTACCCACCTATCTGTATATCTGTGTCTATTTACCTACTCACCTATCTATATATCTGTGCCTATTTACCTACCCACCTATCTATATATCTGTGCCTATTTACCTACCTACCAACCTATCTATATATCTGTGCCTATTTACCTACCCATCTATCTGTATGTCTGTGTCTATTTACCTACCCAACTATCTATATATCTGTGCTTATTTACCTACCCACCTATCTATATATCTGTGTCTATTTATCTACCCACCTATCTATATATATGTGTCTATTTATCTACCCACCTATCTATATATATGTGTCTATTCACCTACCCACCTATCTATTATTTTTCTGCGTGTCTATTCACCTACCCACCTATTTATTATTTTTCCGCGTGTCTATTCTGGGTTGTGGATATCTTTCTATCTTACTCATAATATAAACAACGTGTAATATCTTACATCGTTATATTTTTGTAGACCACTTTGTTACATAAGTTTACTCAGTAAAACTCTAGATCTGACAAATTAAGTGTCAGAGTTTTGAAAAAAAATTAAGTCTTTTTTTATCATTTATGATGAAAGAATTAGCGTAAAGGATCTGTAAAGAAAAACTGAATAAAATAGTCAGCCATTTGAAAGTGCTCGAGTTTCTGGATGTTTTGAAATTTTTTGTTATCACTTATCAGTGACTTTCTGATTTCAAGGAATTAAGGACAACGCCTTAAACAAAAAAAAACGTATTGTTCAAAATTCGATTATACGACAAGATAATTTGGCTAGAAATCGAAAACCTGACCATCGTGAACCTGGAGAACTGCGCGCGCGCGAGAGAGAGAGAGAGAGTGCTTCATTTCTCCATAACATTTTCAGCTTTTAAACTATTGAGTTACGACAACAACAAAAGTTAAGAAAGATTAGGTCATTATACGAGCGTATATAACAAAGAGAAGTGAATAAAATTATTTCACCAATGAAGAATTCCTCCATGTAGGTTACGAGTCTATATGTAGTTTTAGAATTTATAACATATTTAGTGATAATAGATCAGTCAGGATCGCCCCCCCCCCTTTGCTGAAATGATTGCCGATATTAAAAAAAAAAGTGGAGAGGGATGTGTGTGTGAAATCGTTAAAACTTGTACGTCAAAGCACGTCTTTAGAGCACATGTTATAAATTAGAAGAAAAACCGTTGACGGATAACAACCAGGCTTGTCATTCTTATTGACTGCACCTTTTAATCAAAAGAAGCTTCTAGAATACAAATGCGTGAAATATAATTTATAATACATACTTTAAGGAGAACAGTCGATTTTATCGGGAAAATCCTTTTCTATATTCTGTCATTGAAAATTGTGTCTGTTATTTAGATAGCATGACTTTAATTACAGGTTTGTTTGTTTTTTTTTAACAAAGAAATATCCTTGTAAATTTAATATATTATAATTATCGTGTCTAGTTGCTTTTGCCGGAGAATTAAAATAAAAATTCTTTATGGTAAAATATTTTAATTTCTAGCGACATCCGGCGGAAGACTTGACCAACTATACCAGCGAATGGGTGGACGTTGCGCTACACACAACATGAAGATTATCTTCAAAGTCTGCTGTGATCCTTCGAAAAGTAAGTCGGGTTCTAAAATTTTATAAAATTATACGAACTTATGATTGAATGGAAAAACTCACTTGTA
>NW_013684476.1:0-1696 GCF_000517525.1 Limulus polyphemus | reverse complement strand
AATTCGAAAAAAACAAACAATTCACGTATATACTAGTGATAAAAAAACAAACCTGTAATATAAGTGACTGATAAAAGTTTGGTTGTTTAGCGTTTATTGGCGCAAAGCAACTGATAAAGAAACCTTGGAAAAAACCCGATACCCTCTTTCCAGGGTTAGGACTACTTAAAATCTAAATTAGTACCTTTCAAGCTTATTTTCAAAATGTGGTAAGCCCATTTTGTCAGTTAATTCCAAAACTGGTGTTACAATATCTCATGTAATTTTGAATATGAAATACGTGGTGATGCATTAAATGTGCAGACAACTGAAAATGAAAGTAACAAACAAAGTTATGATTTTATGTTTCATTAATTCCACAGTTGTACTGCATTAAGTATTTACAAAGTAAACTTCGTATTGAACATTGGCTGCAAACTATAACATAAAAAAATAGCAAATTTGATTTGTTTCAGATAGACATGAATATTTGAAGTGTTTTAAAATGAGGAGGATCAACCAGTCTTCAGTCATCTGGATAGTGTGCTATAACAAATAAATTATAACTTTCACGTCATCGAGCTAACTAGGTTTTAGAACTGCTACAGGTCGAAACTGCAGTACTCGACTGATCATGATTGGAGTGTTGATATCTAGTAGAAACAAATATGTTTAATACTCCAGTGTAATCTTTTATTTGCAAAAGTACTGGAGAGCCATCTACAACTTAGAAGTGATAGCTCAGAGGGAAGGAAGCTTGTCAACACCATCCACCGTCAACTCTTGGGATACTCTTTTTACCGATGAATAGATAGTAGGATTGACCGTTATATTATATATCACCCCTACGGCTGAAAGAGCATGTTCGGGAATGTGATTCGATCCCACAGGTTGCGAGTCGGGACCCCTCAAAACTTTGCAGTATCAACGTATATAGTGTTGGGTTATCAGAGAAGAAAATCACAAGAACTCGCATCGTTGGTATATTGTTTTCTTATACAGTCCCTATATAAAAATTTTAAAAGAGCAAACCAGTTATTCAGTGGCGTAACTAGGCTTATCCCGGGCGCAAAAAATATTTGACGAACTGCCATACCGCTGAGTCACTGGAGTGGGGTGGGTAGAAGTGAACGTGTACTTTCTGAAGACTATGGCATATACAGTAAATGTTTTGTTTGTAATGTATCCAGTGAATGTGTTGCCACGTGTAATCTGGTTATAAGTTAAGTAGTTTCCATGGAAACACTTTCACCATCATTTGAATCATTCAAACCACGTGCATGACATCAGTTATTAGTATGAAGACCGTCATTCATATCATAAGTTTAATACTCTGATTTACTTACTACTAACAATCTGAATACTTGCACCCACTAGCATAGGTTAAAAACATTTTAAGGCAGCCATAACATAAAGTAATATGTTGAAATTTTCCGCAAAACGCAGCTTCCGAATATATTGTGCAGATAATAAATTGAATAGAGACAGTAAAAGAAACCAAGAAAACACAAGTGAACAAAGAAACAAATCTTTATCCACAAGTATGTGTAGTGTATTTTGTCTGTTGACTCTCTTATAACTTTCTGTTGTGACTCCACTGGCTGCTGGGCTTGGGAAGGATTTCCCAACACGTACACACGGGACAAAACAGAAATAACTATATCATAACAAACTTTAAACTCAGACAAAGGATCTGAGTGCGGTATTCCATGATACA
>NW_013684475.1:0-1696 GCF_000517525.1 Limulus polyphemus | reverse complement strand
AACTCTGACCTTGTAACAACCATGTAATCATGAAACTATACATACTATAACTCTGACCTTGTAACAACCATGTAATCATGAAACCATACTATAACTCTGACCTTGTAACAACCATGTAATCATGAAACTATACATACTATAACTCTGACCTTGTAACAACCATGTAATCATGAAACCATACATACTATAACTCTGAATATAATAAGTTTATGAAACTTGGCAAGTTTTTCATTGACACCACAAGTATTTTTTTTTAATTTAAAGTGTTTTTATTGAAGATTGGTATGTGAATTTCCTAAACCTTTACGGATTTGTTCAGAGTGCAAGATGACTTTCATGTTAAGAATGAAAAAGACTTTTAATTTTACAGTTTATATATTTCATCTGCATAACCTCCTAAATGAATATCCAGTTTTTCAGTGAAGCTATCTATTCTATCTGTTATTTTTCTCTATCCTAAAATTAATAATACTTTTTTCTATTCTTATTTGAGTGTTTAATTGTCTCAAGATTATGTGTTTTCCAGTTTCAACTATTAACCTTTTTGCATGTGTTTTCTTTTAATGTATTTGATTATGTACAACTATCAGTGCCGTAGTGGTAAATAATACTTGTCATACTTGGCTATTTAACAAATATGTCAAAATATTTGTTTTTGTGATAACGTAATGAGATTAACTATTTGTAGGCCTCATTAATCAAGTACATTTCATTGTATCATGTTTTTGTTAATGTTCCATGTTTAAGAAACAGTGCAACTTTATTTTATATATTTTGTTTAAAATCAAGTTAAATTTAAAACACGTTTATTCCTCACTTGCACAAACTAAATTCACTTTTTCTCCACGTAGAATTATTCGTCGCCTCTTGATCTTGATCTCTAATCAAGCTCTCCTTTTGGCTCAGTGTGAAGCATCTATGAAGCAAGCTTCCAGAGCTTCTGAGACTGCAGAGAAACTCATGAATGATATAGCAAGTGTAAGTTATCCATTTTACTGTTATTATAGCAATATTACTTTTATCTGTGTCGCCTTGTGTTATAATAAACAATTTTGTTTGTTAAATATATAAGAACATTCCATGATTATCACATGTAAATGTGTGGTTATGTAGTAAGTTAACACAAATGTGTGATTTCTGTTATTCCAAGAGACGTTTGTAAAATCTTGTGTATGTTGAATAATGAGCCTGTTCATTAAAACAGAAAAAAAAAAAAGTTAAGTCTCAAAGTGGAAAAGCTAGAAATCTGAAATATAATCCAGTAGCATCATAAAAAAAACAGTTGGGTAACTGATTTACTGATAGTAAATGTAGCCTTCTAGCTATTTGTTGGTTAACTAATAAATATGGTAAAATGTCGTCAGTTTGTTCAGAATCTATTTACGTTTCAAGAGTGATTGATATTCAAAACTTCTTATATTTGAGCTTAACTATGTGAAATGTAATAATGATTATAATTTAATGTGTTTCAGTCCTCCTGCTTTAGTGTGAAAACAGCACATGTGTAAAACTTAACAGTAAATATACATTAGAGTTGTTAAATTTTTCTCTTTTCTATAAACAATACAACATGTACAAAGTGAGATAAAATATACTTGGTTTTGTTATTGTAGAAAAATAAACTGGAGACTCCAGATAACGACGAAAAAAGGCAGTTGGAATCTGAGGAGAGAGAGGTTATCAAGTTGAGAGAGGA
>NW_013684474.1:0-1696 GCF_000517525.1 Limulus polyphemus | reverse complement strand
GGTTTATTGAGTGTTTAACATAATAAATGCTTTAAACATGTGACAAGTACCAAGACAGATACAGGGTTGAGTACGTTATATGAAAATCAACAAGTTAAGTGACATCTTATATAAAGCCATGGTAGAACAGATGTATCAGACAACATTTTTACATTGCTTAGAATTTTATAGGTAGTGCGATACCACAAAAAATTGATTGCATTTGAGAAGAGATTGTAACTCCTCTTTCTGACAGAATAGTTATGAATCATATCATAAAGATGTGTTCAGATTGTGAGTTCAGAATTTCCAACAAAGGAATATGGATCATCTTTGGGAACCATCCGATGGTTCCCATGTTTAAAACTGCTGTCTGGGACACAGTGGATTGTGATGGTTCCCATGTTTAAAACTGCTGTTTGGGACACGTGGATTGTGATGGTTCCCATGTTTAAAACTGCTGTCTGGGACACGTGGATTGTGATGGTTCCCATGTTTAAAACTGCTGTCTGGGACACAGTGGATTGTGATGGTTCCCATGTTTAAAACTGCTGTTTGGGACACGTGGATTGTGATGGTTCCCATGTTTAAAACTGCTGTCTGGGACACGTGGATTGTACAATCCATGTGTCCCAGACAGCAGTTTTAAACATGGGAACCATCACAATCCACGTGTCCCAGACAGCAGTTTTAAACATGGGAACCATCACAATCCATGTGTCCCAGACAGCAGTTTTAAACATAAGAAGGATCTCCATCTGGAAATGGAGCAGCAAGATATGGCTTCACTAAGATAAAGCTTCCAGCTATACCTCTGTTTCAACTCACATGAGTGGACACATGGTGCATATGGATTTCTGTTGAAATGAGCAGTGGGAAACCATCATCCTTGTGCACTGTATGGATTATGAAAACCATGCAGGGAGAAGTTGCTTTGAACAGGACAATCTTAAGGCATAGCCTTTTGCAATGTAAACTATGCTGCAGGACTATTGTCAAGATACATGGTCATCAAATAGAGCAATATTTCCCAACCTTTTTGTCACAGTTCCCCCCTTCTAATAAATTTTTAGACCATTAAAATATTTTACTAAAATGGAAATTCTTAGGCAATAATAGTCAATTACAAATTTTTTAAATATTTTATTTCAGCAATTGTAGAGAACAACAGAAAACAACATTATTGTAACACGTTTAATACAAGTACTACCAAAAGAGATATGCTTAACGAATGGATGAGAAGCATTGGGGGTGGATGTTTCTTGCTATAAACACCCTCACATAATGATTTTTGCTCAAATGTGTTGAAAGAAAAATCCCTGTTTCTTATGGTTTAAATTTAACAATGGAGTATAATACTTTGCCCGTGTAACAATCATCCGTTCCTTTAACAGTCATATAGTAATGAAACCTAGTAAGAAATAAAAATGCTTCTATTTTTTTTTTCCAAATAAATGAGTTGTTTCTAAACAGGGTAGAAATGGTACTACAATAAATATGTTCAAGATTACAGAGATAGAATTAATTAGTAAAATTAATCTACATTCACTGGAGAGGTTATCTTACGGCACAAAAAGTTGCTTCCCTTATATGTAGTTGTAAAAACGCCCATAAATACGGAAGAACACAAAATGTGAAAACGTACATTTTCATGTATGTCCGCATGGACACAACAAACTTTCATGCCAAATAGGGGGCGAAGTAGTAGTAAAAAAAT
>NW_013684473.1:0-1696 GCF_000517525.1 Limulus polyphemus | reverse complement strand
AATAATTACAGTAGCTCGTTATGTTTACAAGTGTCATTAATATGGCCTGATTATGCCTCGATAATAATTACAGTAGCTCGTTATGTTTACAAGTGTCTCATTAATATGGCCTGATTATGCCTCGATTGTGGTGGAAGCTGATGTACAGAACTTTTACATAATTAATCAAACATGCAACTTTATAAGTATTCATATATGATGTGTAGTGGACCATCCATCAATTCCAAAAGAAGCTGTAATTACTACTAAAGGTATAGAACAACCAGTAAACTAACTGCTGGTCTGTCCTTGTGTGATATGGTCAGTGTAACGTGCAAGTTTGGAAGTCTTTTATCTCTTAGATAGTAATTTTATCTGACAAATCCCAGAACCCTGGCCTGTTAATTATCATATGATTGTGCTTAATATACATGGAACATAATATATACATAAATAAATTTATACGTGACTATATATATATGTATATTATTATATACACGTATGTAAATATGTTACATTTACTCCAGCGCAACTGACCACAAGAACAACGATAACAACAAAACCATATACATTACGTATGTAAATATGTCACATTTACTCCAGCGCAACTGACCACAAGAACAACGATAACAACAAAACCATATACATTATACATTTCTCTAGATGAAATAGAGTAAAGTACGTTTACTAGCACAGCCAATTACCAAAGTACGTAGCTGCGTTCTCTAATACTAGTGTCACTGCGGACTTACAACGCTAGAAACCGGGATTCGATACCTATGGTGGTCAGAAGACAGAGAGCCTATTGTGTAACTTTGTGCTTAACTTCAAACCAAACAAACAAATTCTGTACTACGATACCACCATCTAGTGATCGAAAACCCAACTCTGTCTGAATTATGAGAAACGTAAACATTAGCGTAATCCAGAGAAAGTATGAGATTTCTACAGTCAGGCTTGACTGTTCCTTGTACTGTTTCAGAGAACAGTTACAGACTTGTTATTCATTTTTTCTCTATACGAAAAATACATAAATGTAGATGTAACCTGAAAGCTATGAATCAGGCCATATTAATGAGACACTTGTAAACATAACGAGCTACTGTAATTATATCGAGGCATAATCAGGCCATATTAATGAGACATTTGTAAACATAACGAGCTACTGTAATTAATTACAGAACTTGTACATAATTAATCAAACATGCAAGTTTATAAGTATTCATATATGACATTAGCTTCCACCACATCATATATGAATACTTATAGACTTGCGTGTTTGATTAATTATGTACAAGTTTTGTACATTAGCTTCCACCACATCATATATGAACACTTATAAACTTGCATGTTTGATTAATTATGTACAAGTTCTGTACATTAGCTTCCACCACATCATATATGAACACTTATAAACTTGCATGTTTGATTAATTATGTACAAGTTCTGTACGTTAGCTTCCACCACATCATATATGAATACTTATAAACTTGCATGTTTGATTAATTATGTACAAGTTCTGTACATTAGCTTCCACCACATCAAGGGAAGATATTGTAAAATCAATAGCTTCGCTGGTTTGTATACAACGTTTTTAGAGTCGTAAATCACCTAAGTATGTGTATGGAGTTATTTGCCTTTCTCTTAATTCACTCTGCACTTGAAGAAGTTACAAATGTGGCTGACATATTCAAAGTTAACTTAGAACACTGATATG
>NW_013684472.1:0-1697 GCF_000517525.1 Limulus polyphemus | reverse complement strand
AATATTTAGGATATTGTGAACTAACCTTTTGAGTTCTAAAGCTGATGGTGGAATTTGAAACAATTCTGTAATTCAAGATGTATTTGGCATTATCGTATTTTTAAAAACTTTCTATAATCCGTGGGATGAATTAGTGTGATACAAGAGCACGGAGCACGTCCCCGGGGAATAACACTATTTAATTATAATCCGTGCCATGAATTAGTGTGATACAAGAGCATGGAGCACGTCCCCGGGGAATAACACTATTTAATTATAATCCGTGACATGAATTAGTGTGATACAAGAGCACGGAGCACGTCCCCGGGGAATAACACTATTTAATTTTAATCCGTGCCATGAATTAGTGTGATACAAGAGCATGGTGCACGTCCCCGGGGAATAACACTATTTGGGTGAATGTGATGCTGTGTATTTGTATAGATATGATGTACCTTCGTCTATTTATATGGTTTGTATCTATAAGTAGCCTTAATAACTGGCTGAAGGTAAAAACATGCAATGCGCACATGTACAACGAGCGTCACACTATATTGTAGAGAATATACACACAATACAAATATGATAGCTTCCAAACTGACCACTGTTCCATCTAAAATATTAGACATGCTATAATGCCCGTAGAAATCATTAATACGATTTGTTTGTTCTAGGGCAAAGTCAAATTAGGCTATTTGCTGTGTTCACCGCGGGGAATCGAACCCAGGATTTTAGTATTAAAAGTCCGTAAACGTCCCACCGGGGAACCGTGAAAGAGAATCCACACATAACTTGTGTATGAAAAATCTTAAGGAAGGCACGTCGTCATAACAATGGCTTCGTTAGAAATGATAATACAGTGTTGAATATTTTTACAATCGATGACGTAACTAAACCTTACACGTGCAGCTTATGAAGTAGCGAGACTTGCTTCCGGGTTTTTCTCAAACGTGAACATCTGTATATCCATTTCTCAAGGGGTCGGATTAGGGTTACCAGATCTCCAGAGTGAAACACTGGGGAGTTTTTGTTTTAAATACACAGTGACATTTTAACAGCTGTGGAACAGTTTGAATTGTGACATTTTACAGCTGTTTAAATTATAACACTTTCTGTTTACATTTAAAAAAATAATTCCATGTTTATTGTATCACGTTTTAAAATCACAGACAAACAATATTTGTTCAAAGCTAATATAGTCAAAAAATTGTGAATAAGATAAAATAAAACGTGTCTAACTTGTTTCAAATCTACTAAAAAAAAGTTACTTCGTTTAATTTCTCTAGGCTGGGCTAGCCCTCAAATACCAATTCCTTTGGCTACCTAGTTAGTGACAGGTAAGGTTAAAAAACGTAGCAAACAGGGAAGGAACACTCTACCGCGTGATGTCTATGTCTGGCGATTGTCCAAATAAAATGTAAAAGAGCCATCTATAATTACACATAGAGCTCAAACTGAGAAACTGGGAGTATATAATACTTTTACTGTTTCTGATAGGGGATAAAAAATTATAATATGGCTAAAAATTTGGACAGCTGATAATCCTGTTTGTTTGTTTTAGAGCAAAGTCACATTGGCTATCAGCTTAGTTCACAGCAGGGAATCGAACCCCGGAATTTAGCATTATAAGTCCACAGACTTACCGCTGTCTCACTGGGGATCTAGTAATCCTACTGTAAGTCCGCCGACTTACCGCTGTCTCACTGGAGATCTAGTAA
>NW_013684471.1:0-1697 GCF_000517525.1 Limulus polyphemus | reverse complement strand
CAATACTTCTTCAGATATGGTACTTCCAATGTAACCATGCACTAGTAACAATACAGTGCATGGTTACATTGGAAGTACCATATCTGAAGAAGAGTAACAACACTTCTTCAGATATGGTACTTCCAATGTAACCATGCACTGAGTAACAATACAGTGCATGGTTACATTGGAAGTACCATATATGAAGAAGAGTAACAATACAGTGCATGGTTACATTGGAAGTACCATATATGAAGAAGAGTAACAATACAGTGCATGGTTACATTGGAAGTACCAAATATGAAGAAGAGTAACAGTGCGTGGTTATATTGGAAGTACCATAGATGAAGAAGAGTAACAATACAGTGCATGGTTACATTGGAAGTACCATATCTGACGAAAAGTAACAATACAGTGCATGGTTACATTGGAAGTACCATATATGAAGAAGAGTAACAATACAGTGCATGGTTACATTGGAAGTACCATAGATGAAGAAGAGTAGCAACACAATGCATGGTTACATTGGAAGTACCATATCTGACGAAAAGTAACAATACAGTGCATGGTTACATTGGAAGTACCGTATCGGAAGAAGATACGTTTCTGTACAAAATATTGATTTTAAACAATAACGTTGAGTTTCACTGTTTTCATATATTTAAACACGCGATAACTGAAGTCAATACGCGAGAAATTATAATAATAATATGAAGGCGGGACAAAGAACATTATGATAATCAGGAGACTATAATTCAAAAAATGATACCTTCAAATTTTTCACTGTAACATTGGTCTCTAAGATAAAAGGCTTAACAAACAGATATAAAAAATACAACGATTCGGCTACTCAACTTGCCATCATGCAGTGTAACTGTTTTTTCTTGGATATTTTTAAATGATGGATATAATATCAAATATTGTTTCTTTTTTAGTGAAAAATTCGCGTAAAGCTGGTTTTTACTTGTCCTCTAGGTGAAATTACGTTTTTTATATGTTTCTAATTTGAGGCAAAAAGTTATTCAGCTGTATAAGGTAACAAAATGAAGTTAATAGTGTTATTAACAAATAAAATGTCATTGTACCACGTGAAACATACTAGATGTTTCTTGTCTTAATTTATAAATTGAACCTGAACCTTGGTGCGCACGACACATAGATGACTAAAGGCTGTAGCGTGCGAGTGTATTTTAACTGTAAGTATTCTAGTTATTTTAACAGTGATGACTCTGGATAATGGTGAAATGTAACTGGAAAGGCATGTATCTGACCTCATCTTGATCTCAGTTCTAGTGGACAGAAGCTAGTTGTCCCCAGTTTTTGGTTGAGTCATTGGTATCGTGGAGTTGGAAATTATCAGTTAGTTTTGTTTGTGTAACAGGTGAAACTATAGTGATATTCTGTGGGAAAGCCATTCAGTGCAGATCAGGCTAGGCTTGTGAACAGTGAGTACATGTTGAGGAGGAAATCATAGTCCTTCTGAGTGTACGAGTAGTATTCTGTGATGTACTAAGGACTATGCATAGTGCATTGCTGCTATCTGGTATTGTGAGAAAACCAAAATAGCACATACATTGTTTAATGTTCAGAAAACATGACGCATGTGATAAAACAGTTATCTGTCCAAATGACATAAAAGTATTGTTTTTGATATGTAATCATGGGAATTTGGCTATTCAGCTTCCTACTAGAATGGTCAACTGAAGTGTGCGTAAAGT
>NW_013684470.1:0-1698 GCF_000517525.1 Limulus polyphemus | reverse complement strand
AGTTAATAGATAGTAGGTCGCTTCTAATACTTTATACGTCTTCCTTCATAGTTAACATATAGAGGTCGCTTCCAATACTTTATACGACTTACTTTATAGTTAACAGATAGAGGTCGCTTCCTATACTTTATACGACTTACTTTATATTTAATAGATAGAGGTCGCTTTCAATACTTTATACGTCTTCCTTCATAGTTAATAGATAGAGGTCGCTTCTAATACTTTATACGTCTTCCTTCATAGTTTAACGTAGTATTCGCTATATCATCAACATGATTTCAGGATACTAATACGTAAATTAACAGATTTATAAAAGTTTTTAACGTATTTTTCACTATATCATCAACATGATTTCAGGATACTAACAGGTAAATTAATTCTGAGTTCGTGTACTTGATTTAATTTGTTTTAAACTCACAATCACTTTTTAAAAAATCTTCCTTTTATGCCATTTTTATGTTCAACACAAAACAACAAACACTTTACTGAAATTACAGTAAAATATTCCGTTTTTTGAACGCTTCTTTCTGTGTCCAATGAGCTATCTTTGCTGTGCCCCTTTCATAGATATCGAAACCGGGTTTTTAGTGTTATAAGTCTTCAGACTTACCGCTGAGCCACTAGGGGACACCTGTCTGTCTTCATATAATTTCTGATTTATATCTGCCTAGTTGCTTCATCTAAAATTTATATATTTTATGAATATTTTCCCCGTCATATTTAGAACTGAAATTCCTCTATAATTTCTTGACTTATTTAGATTACTTTTTTAGATAATGGACTAATAATTTTTTCACTCCACATTTAGAAAAACTATTAAATGAATTAAAGAACGTGTGTCTAAATATCATTATAATAAACATATACATTTAAGTATAACTCAAAACATACAAATATTGAATAATTTAAGTATATTTACTGTTAAAATATTGGGAATGAAACAAAAATGTGCATAGTGTGACTACAAAAACCCTTTAAATAGATATCAAAGAAGTGTTAATTTGAACTTAAACTATTTTGATCTAATGGGCGAGCGGCCTATAATAAAGGTTCTTCAAAATTAAATCCTGCAGCTTAAAAAACTGACTCTTTATTAAACTGTTGATGTTCGTGGTTGAAACAATGTTTCTTAAGGGTAATGTGACACATTTTTCAAGTTTAATGATTTCTCTAGCGAGAATATAACACACTTGTTCAAACTTAGACGTTTCTTAAGCTTTGACGTGACACATTTACAAGATTAAACCTTTCTTAAGCTTTGACGTGACACATTTACAAGATTAAACCCTTCTTAAGCTTTGACATGACACATTTACAAGATTAAACCTTTCTTAAGCTATGACGTGACACATTTACAAGATTAAACCTTTCTTAAGCTTTGACGTGACACATTTACAAGATTAAACCTTTCTTAAGCTTTGACGTGACACATTTACAAGATTAAACCCTTCTTAAGCTTTGACATGACACATTTACAAGATTAAACCCTTCTTAAGCTTTGACATGACACATTTACAAGATTAAACCTTTCTTAAGCTTTGACATGACACATTTACAAGATTAAACCCTTCTTAAGCTTTGACATGACACATTTACAAGATTAAACCTTTCTTAAGCTATGACGTGACACATTTACAAGATTAAACCCTTCTTAAGCTATGACGTGACACATTTACAAGATTAAACCCTTCTTAAGCT
>NW_013684469.1:0-1698 GCF_000517525.1 Limulus polyphemus | reverse complement strand
GATACAATACCCTAACTATTGCTGTTAGACACAATACCCTAACACTCTAAGCTTAGACACAATACCCTAACTATTGCTGTTAGACACAATACCCTAACTATTGCTGTTAGACACAATACCCTAACTATTGCTGTCAGACACAATACCCTAACTATTGCTGTTAGACACAATACCCTAACTATTGCTGTTAGACACAATACCCTAACATTCTAAGCATTATATTATGAGTAGTTTGGAGATTTTCCCCAGAAATAATTACATAAAGTCAGCACATTATCAGCCACTAATCAGGTGGTTAGTTGTGAACATGAGCACTAACTTACCAACATACAATTATGGCACAGATCCCATTGTTTGGTGAGCACTAACTTACCAACATCTAATTATGGCACAGATCCCATTGTTTGGTGAGCACTAACTTACCAACATATAATTATGGCACAGACCCCATTGTTTGGTGAGCACTAACTTACCAACATCTAATTATGGCACAGATCCCGTTGTTTGGTGAGCACTAACTTACCAACATACAATTATGGCACAGATCCCATTGTTTGGTGAGCATTAACTTACCAACATCTAATTATGGCACAGATCCCGTTGTTTGGCAAGCATTAACTTACCAACATCTAATTATGGCACAGATCCCATTGTTTGGTGAGCACTAACTTACCAACATCTAATTATGGCATAGATCCAATTGTTTGGTGAGCACTAACTTACCAACATCTAATTATGGCATAGATCCAATTGTTTGGTGAGCACTAACTTACCAACATCTAATTATGGCATAGATCCCATTGTTTGGTGAGCACTAACTTACCAACATACAATTATGGCACAGATCCCATTGTTTAGTTAGCACTAACTAAAAAATGGAGTAATAAAATATATCAACGAAACCCGGGTAACTGGCTTTTTCACTTGCCCCTCCACAAAAATGGTCATACTGTAACTAACATAGACTACATGACATAAGAAGTACTGCAACACTTAAATCTGGTTAAGATACTAAAGTACATAAAAATTACACAGAATAAAAAAAGATGACATATTTAATGAGACATTGGAATAATTTTATGTATGCACTTTGCAGAATTAAAATACACACGAACAAAACTCAACTGAACATTTAAGTAATTAGTTAAACAAAAATAATCTAAAAAAAGAAAAGCCACAATATAAAGGTTTACAGACAGGTACTACCTTCAACCAAGGATGGGCCTTTATTTGAGGAAACTTAAACTCTGTGTAATTACGGTTCATCTCCCGTATCTGTTCTTTGGTGGGTGTCCCGAGAACCTTGATGATTTCTACCAACTGGTCCACCCCACTATCACCAGGAAAGATAGGCTGACCAAGTAGTAGTTCTGCCAGGACACAGCCTGCTGACCACACATCTGAAAAACACCAATCAGTTATCCAATTGGTTGCTACAAAACAGAAAATAATAAAAGAGCTGAATGCAGAAAATATCTTAGTAAAAATATTTTTTCTGCTCTATAGCACATGGATATGTTACAAAAACTAACGAAATCTAAAAACTGACAGAAGAACTTTTATTTCCTTGAAAAACCTGAAGATTAAATGTGACCCTGAACAATGTGCTTTTTGGTTGTTTTTATGTCTACGCTGAAAAGCAAAATTCGGCATATTGGCGTGTCTGTTTGTATATTAATCCAGATCTCATGGATGGTT
>NW_013684468.1:0-1699 GCF_000517525.1 Limulus polyphemus | reverse complement strand
AAACCACCCATTGACAATTACCATGTTAAACTATAGAGGTTTATAACAATAAACAAAACCACACATTGACACATTGACGTGTAAGAATATGAAGGTTTATAACAATACACAAAACAAAACCTTTACAATTACAGTGTAACACTATGAAGATTTATAAAAATAAACAAAACCACACCTTGACAATTACCGTGTAACACAATGCAGGTTAATAAAAAAAAACACCTTTACAATTATAGCGTAGCACTATAGAGGTTTATAACAATAAATGAAGCCACACCCTGAGAATCACCGTGTAAAAACATGGAAATTTATAATAATTAACAAAACCACACCTTGACAAATAACGTGTAAAAACATGGAGGTTTGTAATAATTAATAGCACCACACCTTGACAATTAACGTGTAAAAACATGGAGATTTAGAATAATTAACAAAACCACACCTTGACAATTAACGTGTAAGAATATGGAGATTTATAGCAACAAACAAAACCACACCTTGACAATTAACGTGTAAAAACATGGAGATTTATAATAATTAACAGCACCACACCTTGACAATTAACGTGTAAAAACATGCAGCTTTGTAATAATTAACAACACCACACCTTGACAATTAACGTGTAAGAATATGGAGATTTATAGCAATAAACAAAACCACACCTTGACAATTAACGTGTAAAAACATGGAGATTTATAATAATTAACAGCACCACACCTTGACAATTAACGTGTAAAAACATGCAGCTTTGTAATAATTAACAGCACCACACCTTGACAATTAACGTGTAAGAATATGGAGATTTATAATAATTAATAAAACCACACCTTGACAATTAACGTGTAAGAATATGGAGATTTATAATAATTAACAACACCACACCTTGACAATTAACGTGTAACAATATCGAGATTTATAATAATTAACAAAACCACACCTTTGGAATTACCATTAAAAAATGTTGTTTTTCTAAAAATTTTACAATAAGTTCAAGAAATATGTCTTTTCACTATTTTTTCTAAAGACTGTGGTAAAAATTATTATATTATTGCAATACGGTAAGAAAATCGATCAGAATGAGAGGGACCGTCACCGTTTTACTTATGTTAGCCAAAAATTAGCAATAAATAAACGCCCACATCAAAAGGGCTAAATCTAGGCCATTGAGTATTAAAAATACATTCAATATCTATCTAACTTTTTCAGTCTGTCCAGCTACCTTATCTTTCTGCCTATTGACAAGGAAATACTTTTCCCTGATCATTGCTTCGAATTATCAGTATTCGTTACAATGTGGTTATAAATGACGAGGTAAAAAATGTGATCTTCCAAGTCCCCGGATGTTCATCTTTCTTAAGCACGAACTTTGAAAAACTTGTCTTCACCGAAATTCCATTAGTTCCCCGAGTAGAAATTTCTATAAAATTTCATTTCTAATCAAATCTCCATTTCCAAAGTCGTCATGGAGTAACGTGACTCGTGCTCTTTGTTATGTTGAATGATTATTACTGAGTTAATAGAAACGCCAGATAAACGTAAAGATCTCTACTATACCTTATTATCTAAGACTATCTTTATATTTCATAAAACTTGGATATGCGAAATTATTTGATACAGTTCTGACAAACCCTGAGTATATGTACGTTTCATAAAACTTGGTTAAACAGAGATCTGTACGTTTGATAAAACTTGGTTAAAC
>NW_013684467.1:0-1699 GCF_000517525.1 Limulus polyphemus | reverse complement strand
GTTATAATAGTTTTTAATAAAGTATTGTGTGCCCATACTCTCTGGTCTTTGGAAACTATTATAACACAATACTTGTCACCGAAGACTGGAGAGTATGGGCACGTGCCCATACAAACTATTATAACACAATACTTTTTTACTGAAGACCAGTGAGTATGGGCACGCTATCTTCAGTAAAAAAGTATTGTAAACTATTGCCCATACTCTCTGGTAATAAAGTATTGTAAACTATTATAACGTGTTGGTTCTGCACTTAACGTGATTGTTATCAAAGTATTGTAACTTCTGCAAATAACGTGATTGTTATCAAAATATTGTAGCTTCTGCAGTATATTGATTGCGCTAAGCCTACTTTGAATGCTTCTCGAAGCAGTACATCGGTCGATTTGCGATTCCGTACTTTTAATGATTCTCATATGGTCAAAGCCTAACACAAACATCAAGAAAAATGAAATATGGGACTTACCGAAGGAAAAACTAGCACATATTTTAAGAGTTAATGTGTAAGTAGAATCACCAAATATTCAATTATTATAACGTGCCCATACTCTCCAGTCTTCATTAACGTGATTGTTATCAAAATATTCTTCTGCAGTTAACGTGATTGTTATCCAAATATTGTAGCTTTTGCAGTTAACGTGATTGTTATCCAAATATTGTAACTTCTGCAGTTAACGTGATTGTTATCAAACATTGTAACTTCTGCAGTTAACGTGATTGTTATCAAACATTGTAGCTTCAGCAGTTAATGTGATTGTTATCAAAATATTGTAGCTTCTGCAGTTAACGTGATTGTTATCAAAATATTGTAGCTTCTGCACTTAACGTGATTGTTATCCAAATATTGTAGCTTCTGCAGTTAACGTGATTGTTATCAAATATTGTAGCTTCTGCAGCTAACGTGATTGTTAACAAAATACTGTAGCTTCTGCAGTTAACGTGATTGTAATCAAAATATTGTTGGTTCTGCAGTTAAAGTGATTGTTATCAAAGTATTGTAACTTCTGCAAATAACGTGATTGTTATCCAAAATATTGTAGCTTCTGCACTTTTACAATATTTTGATAACAATACGTTAACTGCAGAAGCTACAATATTTGATAACAATCACGTTAACTGCAGAAGCTACAATATTTGATAACAATCACGTTAACTGCAGAAGCTACAATATTTGGATAACAATCACATCAACTACAGAGATTGTTTTTCACAATCCTACTTAATTTATCCAATGCGAATTCAAAACGCCATCTCGAATCTATCTTTTATCACTATCCAGGAGACAAACGATGGATCTGAGATGCTTCATTTACGCGTCTGTGATTTTCAATCCCCAGTGGACAGATTAAATGAAATGTGAAAAGAAAAAACAATTGATGTTTACGTGATTTTCATCACAAATTTTAGGCCCATTAGTTTCCTTTACTTTGCCAGCTTTCAGCATTTAAACAGTTTTTTTTTCGTTTTAGGTAAAAGTCAGTTCCACGTGATAGAAATTATAAGCGAAATGAACATGCCATTATATAAAGCTGAGATTTAAAGGCTTTTCCTTTGTGAATTTATTGGACTAGTGTTAAACGTGACATACTGTGAATCTTAGGGGCCATGGCTCGAGTCCCGTTGCTACACATTGTGCAACGCACTTTGAGGCCATTGATGCAGTATAAGAGTGACGGTCAACTCCACTATTCCATTTGAG
>NW_013684466.1:0-1700 GCF_000517525.1 Limulus polyphemus | reverse complement strand
AAACGACTGCATGTTTTACGTCCACTGATAAGTGGAAGGTATACACTACTTTAAATGACTGAAAGTGTTACGTCCACTGAAAAGTGGAAGGTATACACTACTTTAAACGACTGAAAATGTTACTCCAGTGATAAGTGGAAGGTATACCCTACTGTAACTGACTGAATGTTTTACGTCCACTGATAAGTGGAAGGTATACACTACTTTAAACGACTGAATGTTTTACGCCACTGATAAGTGGAAGGTATACACTACTTTAAACAACTGAAAGTGTTACGTCCACTGATAAGTGGAAGGTATACCCTACTGTAAACAACTGAAAGTGTTACGTCCACTGATATTGTTTACTTTTATTCTTATAGCTTTTAGAAGAATTTGGGAATAGTCTGCTGAAAGAAGTTAACCAGAAACATTCTAGTGAGACTACTTCTACAGTCCATGAACAAGAACACACTATTAATCAGGTAGGAAACTTATGAGACTACTTCTACAGTCCATAACAAGAACACACTATTAATCAGGTAAGAAACTATGAGACTACTTCTACAGTCCATGAACAAGAACATACTATTAATCAGGTAAAAAACTATGAGACTACTTCTACAGTCCATAACAAGAACACACTATTAATCAGGTAAGAAACTATGAGACTACTTCTACAGTCCATGAACAAGAACACACTATTAATCAGGTAAAAAACTATGAGACTACTTCTACAGTCCATAACAAGAACATACTATTAATCAGGTAGGAAACTATGAGACTACTTCTACAGTCCATAACAAGAACACACTATTAATCAGGTAAGAAACTATGAGACTACTTCTACAGTCCATAACAAGAACACACTATTAATCAGGTAAGAAACTATGAGACTACTTCTACAGTCCATGAACAAGAACATGCTATTAATCAGGTAAGAAACTATGAGACTACTTCTACAGTCCATGAACAAGAACACACTATTAATCAGGTAGGAAACTTGGGTCTAGAGTAAATTCTTCGAGTTTATTTCTTGAAAGACATTTTCTGAAGTTCTGGTTTGAATATCATAATCAGCAGTGGAACAAATATATAGCTTTCTTCAAAGTACCTCAATTTATCTGAATTCTTATTCTCTCTTTACTGAGGACAATTGTATATTAGCAAGAGTAAAATTCCATCTCTTGTAAACAGCTCATAAAGTTACTTAGCCAGCTGTGGCATCTTTCTTCCTTTTGTGCTTATCGTTGTTTTCAAATTTTACCTTTTTTTTTTTTATCAGAAAAACACAATCTCATATTATAGTTCATGTTTATAAAAAAAAATACTTTTCTAAACTTTATACTATTTTTTTTAGCTTGTATATTCTCGAATATATGGCCAACTAAACATGTTAACTTCTGGTGAGTTTCCTAATTTTTATTTTTCAGGCTCTTCATTTATGGCAACAAGTCTTGAACAGCTCCTTGCCTCGGTGTTTACAAAGCCAATCCAATAATCCTCTGAGGTGTGTAACCTGCGACTGTCTCTCAAACATTGGACCGAAAGTCTTTGAGCTACTGCCAGTATGTTGAGATAATTAATGTTTTTTAAAGTTGGTAACTACGACCAGAAGATAGAAATAAAGTAAAAAACAACTTAATGATTTCACTAACAGCAGCATGCTTCAGATCTTAATATGGTAATGATTTCAGCTTCTTAAGAAAAGTTTGATCTCA
>NW_013684465.1:0-1700 GCF_000517525.1 Limulus polyphemus | reverse complement strand
TCCGCATGTAACACAGACTTCTATACAGGAACCTTATCCTCTATTTTTATTACTCCGCATGTAACACAGACTTCTATACAGGAACCTTATCCTCTATTTTTTCTACTCCACATGTAACACAGACTTCTATACAGGAACCTTATCCTCTAATTTTATTACTCCACATGTAACACAGACTTCTATACAGGAACCTTATCCTCTATTTTTATTACTCCGCATGTAACACAGACTTCTATACAGGAACCTTATCCTCTATTTTTATTACTCCGCATGTAACACAGACTTCTATATTGGAACCTTATCCTCTATTTTTTATTACTCCACATGTGACACAGACTTCAATATAGGAACCTTATCCTCTATTTCTATTACTCCACATGTAACACAGACTTCTATACAGGAACCTTATCCTCTATTTTTATTACTCCACATGTAACACAGACTTCTATATAGGAACCTTATCCTCTATTTTTATTACTCCACATGTAACACAGATTTCTATATAGGAACTTTATCCTCTATTTTTATTACTCCACATGTAACACCGACTTCTATATAGGAACCTTATCCTCTATTTTTATTACTCCACATGTAACACAGACTTCTATATAGGAACTTTATCCTCTATTTTTATTACTCCACATGTACCACAGACTTCTACATAGGAACCTTATCCTCTATTTTTATTACTCCACATGTAACACAGACTTCTATACAGGAACCTTATCCTCTATTTCTATTACTCCACGTGTAACACAGACTTCTATATTGGAACCTTATCCTCTATTTTTATTACTCCGCATGTAACACAGACTTCTATACAGGAACCTTATCCTCTATTTTTATTACTCCGCATGTAACACAGACTTCTATATTGGAACCTTATCCTCTATTTTTATTACTCCACGTGTAACACAGACTTCTATATTGGAACCTTATCCTCTATTTTTATTACTTCACATGTAACACAGACTTCTATATAGAAACCTTATCCTCTATTTTTATTACTCCATATGTAACACAGACTTCTATATAGGAACCTTATGCTCTATGTTTATTACTCCACATGTAGCACAGACTTCTATATTGGAACCTTATCCTCTATTTTTATTACTCCACATGTAGCACAGACTTCTATATAGGAACCTTATCCTCTATTTTTATTACTCCACATGTAGCACAGACTTCTATATAGGAACCTTATCCTCTATTTTTATTACTCCACATGTAACACAGACTTCTATACAGGAACCTTATCCTCTATATCTATTACTCCACGTGTAACACAGACTTCTATATTGGAACCTTATCCTCTATTTTTATTACTCCGCATGTAACACAGACTTCTATACAGGAACCTTATCCTCTATTTTTATTACTCCATATGTAACACAGACTTCTATATAGGAACCTTATGCTCTATGTTTATTACTCCAAATGTAACACAGACTTCTACATAGGAACCTTATCCTCTATGTTTATTACTCCGCATGTAACACAGACTTCTATATTGGAACCTTATCCTCTATTTTTATTACTCCGCATGTAACACAGACTTCTATATTGGAACCTTATGCTCTGTGTTTATTACTCCAAATGTAACACAGACTTCTACATAGGAACCTTATCCTCTATGTTTATTACTCCGCATGTAACACAGACTTCTATATTGGAACCTTATCCTCTATTTTTATTATTTC
>NW_013684464.1:0-1700 GCF_000517525.1 Limulus polyphemus | reverse complement strand
GTTTATTGACAATACCTTAACGTACATTCAATACGTTAGTTTATTGATAGTACCTCAACGTACATTCAATACGTTAGTTTATTGACAATACCTCAACGTACATTCAATACGTTAGTTTATTAACAATACCTTAACGTACATTCAATACGTTAGTTTATTGACAATACCTCAACGTACATTCAATACGTTAGTTTATTGATAGTACCTCAACGTACATTCAATACGTTAGTTTATTGACAATACCTCAACGTACATTCAATACGTTAGTTTATTGATAGTACCTCAACGTACATTCAATACGTTAGTTTATTGATAGTACCTCAACGTACATTCAATACGTTAGTTTATTAACAATACCTTAACGTACATTCAAGAAGTCAGTTTATTGACAATACCTCAACATACATTCAAGAAGTCAGCTTGTTTACAATACCTCAACGTACATTCAAGAAGTCAACTTGTTGACAGTACCTCAACGTACATTCAAGAAGTCAACTTGTTGACAGCACCTCAACGTACATTCAAGATAGCTTGTTGACAGTACCTCAACGTACATTCAAGATAGCTTGTTGATAGTACCTCAACGTACATTCAAGATAGCTTGTTGACAGTACCTCAACGTACATTCAAGAAGTCAACTTATTAACAGTACCTCAACGTACATTCAAGATAGCTTGTTGCCTGGTCATTTATAAATTCCTGAAATATAAACCAGGGGAGACAAAACAACTATTATCAACTCTGCTGGTTTAAAAAGAGAGATAGATGAGTAAAAAAAGAAACACAGACAAGTAATCAGACAGACATAAAGATAAAACTACGTTAACTGAAGTATAGCTTCAACAATGAATGATTTCTATAAAGCTACGAGACATGTTAAACTGAAATTCTAGTTTCAACGCAGTATGATCATCCCAATGTTTGGATAGCAAGGACCAGATAAGAGGAAAAGATTAAGCAAAGAAAATCGTATGTAAGGCATAACTCGGAACAAACAGATTAAAAACAACCTTTACATATTCTTCTGTCAAGGTTACACATCTAACAGTGACGTCTATCTGGACGTGTAATCAATATTCAATATAAAGGAGCTGATGATACACGAATCACTACGTCGTGGGTTTGGGAATTAGCTTCTTCTGGTTAAGTTTTGGTTTTGGTTCTACAACGCTTTCATCTCTCTCCTCAGTCACATGTGGATGCTTTCAAATGACGAGTCCTGACTTGTAACGTTGGGTTTTCGTTATCACAGCCTGACAGCTCGTGCGTGGGACATCTGGAACCCACTCCTCTTCCTTCCACATAGTTGATACATTAGTGACAGCCGGCTTACTCTGTAGTCAGCTGTTAGCTGATTAGGTTAAAGATTCACTTGGGACTGTCCCTTCACGTTTTTGTTGTTTTAACATGATTCCAATGATATTGGTTCAACAACGTCATCGTCATTCACTCTTACGACTGAATTAGAAGATAAAAATTATTTATGACAAAACGCAGAGGTTAGTTTTAAATTCATACTGATGGTGAATGACGCAAACATGTACAATCGGGTTTCAAAATCGTTTTGAAGAAAATCATGTATGGAAACATTAGACAATGAAATACTGTCAATAAGCTAACTTCTTGAATGTACGTTGAGGTACTGTCAACAAGCTATCTTGAATGTACGTTGAGGTACTGTTAACAGTATTCTCGTGTCC
>NW_013684463.1:0-1700 GCF_000517525.1 Limulus polyphemus | reverse complement strand
GTAACTATAGTTACACCTAAGTGTTTCTGGATTAGTTGTACCAAGTAAGGCTAAAGATGAGTATTGTGGTTATAAATTCGGTAACTAGAGTTACATCTAGGTATTTATAGAGTAGTTGTACCAAGTAAGGCTAAAGATGAGTATGTTGGATATAAATTCGGTAACTAAGGTTACACCTAGGTGTTCATGGAGTAATTGTACTAAGTAAGGCTAAAGATGAATATGGTGTTTATTAATTCGGTAACTAGAGTTACACCTATGTGTTCCTGGAATAGTTGTACCAAGTAAGGCTAAAGATGAGAATGGTGGTTATAAATTCGGTAACTAGAGTTACAACTAGGTGTTCATGGGGTAGTTGTACCAAGTAAGGCTACAGATGAATATGGTGGTTATAAATTCGCTAACTATAGTTACACCTAAGTGTTTCTGGATTAGTTGTACCAAGTAAGGCTAAAGATGAGTATGGTGGTTATAAATTCGGTAACTAGAGTTACACCTAGGTGTTCCTGGAGTTGTTGTACCAAGTAAGGCTAAATGTGAGTATGGTGGTTATAAATTCGGTAACTATAGTTACACCTAGGAGTTCATGGAGTAGTTGTGCCAAGTAAGTCTAAAGATGAGTATGGTGGTTATAAATTCGGTAACACGAGTTACACCTAGGTATTCGTGGAGTTGTTGTACCATATAACGCTAAAGATGAGTATGGTGGTTACAAATTCGGTAACTAGAGTTAGACCTAGGTGTTCGTGGAGTTGTTGTATCAAATAAAGCTAAAGATGAGTATGGTAGTCATAAATTCTGTAACTATAGTTACACCTAGGTGTTCATGGAGTAGTTGTACCAAGTAAGGCTAAAGATGAGTATGGTGGTTATAAATTCGGTAACTAGAGTTACACCTAGGTGTTAATGGAGTTTTAGCCTTACTTGGTACAACTTTTATAAACACAATATTCATCTTCGGTAACTAGAGTTACACCTAAGTGTTCCTGGAATAGTTGTACCAAGTAAGGCTATAGATGAGTATGGTGGTTATAAATTCGGTAACTATAGTTACACCTAGGTGTTCATGGAGTAGTTGTACCAAGTAAGGCTAAAGATGAGTATGGTGGTTATCAATTCGGTAACTAGAGTTACACCTAAGTGTTCGAGAAGTAGTTGTACCAAGTAAAGCTAAAGATGGGTATAATGGTTATAAATTCGGTAACTAGAGTTACACCTAGGTATTCGTGGAGTTGTTGTACCAAATAACGCTAAAGACGAGTATGGTGGTTATAAATTCGGTAACTATAGTTACACCTAGGTGTTCATGGAGTAGTTGTACCAAGTAAGGCTAAAGATGAGAATGGTGGTTATAAATTCGGTAACTGGAGTTACATCTATGTGTTCGTGGAGTTGTTGTACCAAATAACGCTAAAGATGAGTATGGTGGTTACAAATTCTGTAACTAGAGTTACACTTAGGTGTTCGTGGAGTTGTTGTACTAAATAATTCTAAAGAATGAGTATGATGGTTATAAATTCGGTAACTATAGTTACACCTAGGTGTTTATGGAGTAGTTATACCAAGTAAGTCTAAAGATGAGTATGGTGGTTATAAATTTTGTAACTATAGTTACACCTAGGTGTTCATGGAGTAGTTGTACCAAGTAAGGCTAAAGATGAATATGGTGGTTATAAATTCGGTAACTATAGTTACACCTA
>NW_013684462.1:0-1701 GCF_000517525.1 Limulus polyphemus | reverse complement strand
AGTTTTTACTTGTTACTCTCTGGTCAACAGTGAAAAAACTATTAATAATAGACATCAAATCTTCTCCGTATATTTCGAATCCCCAACTAGGTTATTTAGTTATCACTCTCTGGTCAACAGTGAAAAATGATGTCTATTATTAATAGTGAAATATACGGAGAAGATTAATTCAAATAACCTAGTTGGGAGTTATCACTTGTCACTCTCTGGTCAACAGTGAAAAATGATGTCCATTATTGATAGTGAAATATACGGAGAAGATTAATTCAAATAACCTAGTTGGGAGTTATCACTTGTCATTCTCTGGTCAACAGTGAAAAATGATGTCTATTATTAATAGTGAAATATACGGAGAAGATTGATTCAAATAAACTAGTTGGGAGTTATCACTTGTTACTCTCTGGTCAACAGTGAAAAATAATGTCTATTGTTAATAGTGATATATACGGAGAAGATTAATTCAAATAACCTAGTTGGGAGTTATCACTTGTCACTCTCTGGTCAACAGTGAAAAATAATGTCCATTATTAATAGTGATATATACGGAGAAGATTAATTCAAATAACCTGGTTGGGAATTATCACTTGTTACTCTCTGGTCAACAGTGAAAAATGATGTCTATTATTAATAGTGAAATATACGGAGAAGATTGATTCAAATAACCTAGTTGGGAGTTATCACTTGTCACTCTCTGGTCAACAGTGAAAAATGATGCCTATTCAGAGTATTGTAGCACAACATGTACGTCTTCTTGGACTAACAAATCCATCAAAGGTCATTGGAGTTTTTTTTAACTAACATATCTTTAAAAGGTCATTTGAGTCTCTTTGGACAAATGAATAAAAGGTTATTGCAGACTCTTTTGGACTAACATAAGCACGAAATGTCGTTAGGGTCTTCTTAGACTGACATGTCCATAAGAATTCGTTTGGGTCTTTTTGGACTATCATTTCTATAAAAGGTTATTGCAGACTCTTTTGGACTAACATAAGCACGAAATGTCGTTAGGGTCTTCTTAGACTGACATGTCCATAAAAGTTCGTTTGGGTCTTTTTTGGACTATCATTTCTATAAAAGGTTATTGAAGTATCCTTGGCTTAACATATCCATGAAAAGTCGTTAGGGTTTCCTAGAGAAATAACAAAGAAAATTGTCTGTTTCATTTGGCTTTGAATAAATTTCAAATTAAAATAAAATATTCCGTAGAAGTCCTGAGTGATCATTAAGTAAACAAAGTCACGTCTGTATCAGTAAAACTACATCTAATTACATTATCGAAAAACCTTAGATCTGATCACTACCGAAATTATCAAATATATCAAGGTTGATGCTTCTATTCTTGTCCACGGGGGGAGGGGAGAGGTTCACACACCAAAAGATCTGTTGTAATATTTACTCAATTTATTAGAAAACATGGTAGAATCAACTTGTTTATTGGAAAACTTAAGTTTGGTAGATAAGGTCGAATTAATCTTGTTTACTAGACAACTTACGTTTGGTAGATATGGTAGAATCAATCTTGTTTACTAGACAACTTAAGTTCGGTAGATAAGGTAGAATTAATCTTGTTTACTAGACAACTTAAGTTTGGTAGATATGGTAGAATCAATCTTGTTTACTAGACAACTTAAGTTTGGTAGATATGGTAGAACCAATCTTGTTTATTGGAAAACTTAAGTTTGGTAGATATGGTAGAATCAG
>NW_013684461.1:0-1701 GCF_000517525.1 Limulus polyphemus | reverse complement strand
AAACACCAGAGTTCCCCATGCCTCTGCCGGAATATTGCACTCAATAGCTGAAAATGTGGTCTTATTTTATCACGTTATATTTTAGTATATCCTCTGGTGGGACACTGGTAAGTCTAAGGATTTACAACGCTAAAATTAGGTGTTAGATTCCCCTCGATGGAGACAGCAGATAGCCCGAAGTGGCTTTGCTATAAAAACATACACACGCTTTATTATATCCTTTTACTTACGTAACATTTGTAAGATTGGGCTAGGAAAAGGGAATGACACACTTTTCTTGCCCTAGGACTTTTGTAGGCCTATGAAAGCCACTGAAAACAAGGGAACCTTTACTTTTAGTGGATAATCTGCATATTGTGCTTCCTAATGGCAATAGAGTTTGTAAATATTAACATTTTCATGCATGTAAACCTTAAAAACTATCGGTTATTTTTATAGGTAATTTATGAGTAGCTGATTCTTTGTGTATCTTAGTAGTAAGCTGTAAAACTATGAATGTGTAATTATCGAAATTTGAATTGATATTAATTTCTGATTAAAGGAAGCTACTTACATAGACCGTGGCTAAAAATCAACATTTTAGCTAATTAAATATAGTGTTCTTACTTATAAATATTATAATGTATTATTTCATCAGTTGGAGATCCTCACTGTTAACAATGTTTTCAGCCGTAATCCCAATAATATCTCACGACGTTCAGCCAGCTTAGGAGATTTAACTTAGCCCTAAAATCTATATACTAAACCGATAATGTAAAATAAACATTATAATGAAATATGTTTGGTGTTTAGGGCGTTCGATTCGCAATCTGAGGGTCGCGGGTTCGAATTCTATTATCGAGCATACTCGCCCTTTCAGCCGAGTGGGCGTTATAATATAATAGTCAATCCAACTATTCGTTAGTAAAGGACAGCCCAAAAATAGGCGGTGGGTGATGCTGACGTGTTGCCTTTTCTCTAGTCTATCACTTCTAAATTAGGGATAACTAGCGCAGGTAGTCCTCGAGTAGCTTTGAGCGAAATTCAAAAAGCAAACAAACAAAGAATGAAATATAGTGATCAAAAATAAAAGTAATAAAACTAGAAAAAACATGAAAAACCAACGATTTTTTTTTACAGAGCTAGATAAATTAAATCAAACTGAAGGAACACCAGAAGTTTTAATTCGTGTATTACTAACTTTGTCTCTTCTTCTTCTTCTTCAGAATAGTGATTTACACGGAGTATCTGCCAACTAAAGGAAGAGGTCAGAGCATGCTTATTCTCAATGTAAGTTTGTTTCTTTCATCCCACTAACAGAAACTTAACAATATACACAGGGTTGAGTACAATATTTAAAAATGACTTAGGAGCTTCACGACGTCGTTATATTCAATGTCGCCACATCAAGTCATGTTATATCTGACGGCCGTGCATCTTGACAATATCGTAGTTCAATTGCAAAAAGACTATCACAAGATAGTCATGTTCAAACTGCCCTATTTCACCTTGTACACTTTCCATAGTACCCCAGTGCTCGTTTCGACAGTTCTTTGGAACTTCACATGGAAAAGCATGAATACCCATTCCATTCTCCAGCTACTTGAGGTATATGCAAAAGTTAATCGGGAGGTAAAACTAGAAGCCTTATCTTGGTAAACACATACCCTGTTGACTTTGTTCCTGGTTAGTGATCCTTCTCAATTCTGTGTACTACTGTTG
>NW_013684460.1:0-1701 GCF_000517525.1 Limulus polyphemus | reverse complement strand
TCTACCAGAGATTCATCATCATCACAGTTACCAAAACTAATAAGGATTTTATCTTTCGTTATGCCACAAAATGTAATTTTTCTTGTCTCGTCAAAACGTGCCTAAAAAGAAGTTATAACCAGGAGCGTGTAAAGTTTGAGATATTAATAAAAAAGCAACAACAAATAAAACAATGTCAGCATATCAAGAGGTCCATATAAAACAATTAAATTACTGTATCACACGAGCTAATAGCCAGAATGCATTTGTTACATGCAAGATGCTATTCATCTAGTGTTAATATCGAGCCATTGAAATATACGTGCTAACAAAACCTAATTTCATTACTGGTAATACTAAAATATACAGAACTTATAAATATTTATAATTTATACACACATGCACACTGGCCAATAATTTTGTACCACGAGAACTCGTAATTAGGAATTCTGCCAATAACTATTTTGGAGATTGGATATATAATCAAACGTGTGTTTTATTGACAAGGTTTAGTAGTATTTAGTTTCAATAAATCTCCTACACAGAACAAGCCCAGTACTCACTGTCATGAGGAGAAGTTACAGCATACTCCCTCTGGTGGACATACAGCAAGCCAACTGGAGCAATAACTTTGGGAACTTGGGCAATTAGTGACGCTGCCACTTCCTGAATAAATCAGTCACAAACATGGATGATATTAACACGAAAATAAAATATAGAGAAAACATGAATAATGTTTCCAAATGTTTGTCAATTTTAATTTCTTCAACCACATCGAAAACTTGATTTCTTTCAAATTTTTGAAATACAGGGTTAAGTGTAATGAATGCAAGAATATTTAAAAAATAATCATTTCTGTAATAAATCTTTATTAAAAAAATCACACCAACCGAGCTTAAGTTAATGGTTTTGGGTTCCTGCATTCCACGGTGTTATTATGAACATTACAATACTAGATTTGTAGCAAAAACAATTCAAGTAAACGTTTTACATCATTTACAACAACGTACAAAAATTCACAACAGAAAATTTCTAAATGTACAGTGACCCCTGGTAATGCCGTCACTTATATCTCGGGTCTTCCTTCCTTCCCCCTACATTCTACATTGAACACTCCCAGCAAAGAACCTTCGACTGTGTGTCTTTCTTCACCCTATTTTAATCTTTAGTGGCATCTTGGTGTTGTGATTGTCTGATTAATGTATGGGTTTTACAGATGTAAAAATTATCCTGTATTATTACATTAATTTTTTTTATTATGGATAATGTTGAATGCAAGTAAGAGAGAGAGTTGTACACCATTGAGAAAAACTCACAATTATTGAAAAGAGTAAAAAAGTGGGGTTTCAAAAGCACAAATTAAAAGGGAGTTGGGTATCCTGGATGGAATGATACATGGACAGATAGTGGCAGAAGAAAGGCTACATTTTTTAGACAAGTTGGACGAAACTCTAGGACTGGAAAAAAAGAAGATAAGGCTCTGCAAGAACAAGACAGTGGATGATTGTTTATACAGGAAAGAAAGAAGACAAGGCTCTACAAGAATAAGACAGTGGATGATTGTTTATACAAGAAAGAAAGAAGACAGTGGATGATTGTTTATAAAGGAAAGAAAGAAGATAAGGATCTACAAGAATAAAACAGTGGATGATTGTTTATACGGGAAAGAAAGAAGACAAGGCTCTGCAAGAACAAGACAGTGGATGATTGTTTATAAAGGAA
>NW_013684459.1:0-1701 GCF_000517525.1 Limulus polyphemus | reverse complement strand
GTTGATGTTATGGCAGGTGATATGTATTTTGTTGATGTTATGGCAGGTGATATGTACTTTGTTGATGTTATGGCAGGTGATATGTATTTTGTTGATGTTATGGCAGGTGATATGTACTTTGTTGATGTTATGGCAGGTGATATGTACTTTGTTGATGTTATGACAGGTGATATGTACTTTGTAGATGTTATGGCAGGTGATATGTACTTTGTTGATGTTATGGCAGGTGATATGTATTTTGTTGATGTTATGACAGGTGATATGTATTTGTTGATGTTATGACAAATGATATGTACTTTTTAGATATTATGACAGGTGATATGTACTTTGTGGATGTTATGGCAGGTGATATGTATTTTGTTGATGTTATGGCAGGTGATATGTACTTTGTTGATGTTATGGCAGGTGATATGTATTTTGTTGATGTTATGACAGGTGATATGTACTTTGTAGATGTTATGGCAGGTGTTATGTACTTTTTAGATATTATGACAGGTGATATGTACTTTGTGGATGTTATGGCAGGTGATATGTACTTTGTTGATGTTATGACAGGTGATATGTACTTTGTTGATGTTACGACAGGTGATATGTACTTTGTAGATGTTATGGCAGGGGATATGTACTTTGTAGATGTTATGACTGGTGATATGTACTTTGTTGATGTTATGACAGGTGATATGTACTTTGTAGATGTTATGACAGGTGATATGTACTTTGTTGATGTTATGACAGATGATATGTACTTTGTAGATGTTACGACAGGTGATATGTACTTTGTTGATGTTACGACAGGTGATATGTACTTTGTAGATGTTATGACAGGTAATATGTACTTTGTAGATTTATGGCAGGGGATATGTACTTTGTTGATGTTATGACAGCTGATATGTATTTTGTAGATGGTATGACAGGTGATATGTACTTTGTAAGTGTCATGGCAGGTGATATGTACCTTGTAGATGTTATGACAGGTGATATGTACTTTGTAGGTATCATGGCAGGTGATATGTACTTTGTAGATGTTATGGCAGGTGATATGTACTTTGTAGATGTTATGACTGGTGATATGTACTTTGTTGATGTTATGACAGGGTGATATGTACTTTGTAGATGTTATGACAGGTGATATGTACTTTGTAGATGTTATGGCAGGTGATATGTACTTTGTTGATGTTATGGCAGGTGTTATGTACTTTGTTGATGTTATGGCAGGTGATATGTACTTTGTACATGGTATGACAGGTGATATGTACTTTGTAGATGTTATGACAGGTGACATGTACTTTGTAGATGTTATGACAGGTGATATGTACTTTGTAGATGTTATGGTAGGTGATATGTACTTTGTAGATGTTATGGCAGGTGATATGTACTTTGTAGATGTTATGGCAGGTGTTATGTACTTTGTTGATGTTATGGCAGGTGTTATGTACTTTGTTGATGTTATGGCAGGTGATATGTACTTTGTTGATGTTATGGCAGGTGATATGTACTTTGTAGATGTTATGGCAGGTGATATGTACTTTGTTGATGTTATGGCAAGTAATATGTACTTTGTGGATGTTATGGCAGGTGATATGTACTTTGTTGATGTTATGGCAGGTGATATGTATTTTAAAGATGTCATGGCAGGTGATATGTACTTTGTTGATGTTATGGCAGGTGATATGTATTTGTTGATGTTACGACAGGTGATAT
>NW_013684458.1:0-1701 GCF_000517525.1 Limulus polyphemus | reverse complement strand
AAGAATTTGACTTTTACCACTAGTCATAGATACGTAGAATAAGACTGTTACCACTAGTCCTGGATATTTAGCATACGACTGCTAGCTGTAGTCCTGGACATGCTATTACCACTAGTTCTGGATATGAATGTGTTGAATACGACTGTTAATTGTAGTACTTGATATGTAGAATAATACTACTAGTTGTAGTTAGCAATATATAGAATAAGACAGCCTAAAGTAGTCCTGAATATTTATGTAATAAATATTTATGCTAGCTGTAGTAATTCAATTGTGGGTACTAGATGTATCTCTCAATATGTAGAATAAACATTTATCTGTACTTGTAGATATATAGAATGGAATTGTTACCACTAGTCCTGGATATGTACAATACAACTGCTGGATATGTAGAACAGGACTGCTAGCTGTAGTCCTGGATGTGTAGAATACAACTGGCTGGATATGCAGAATAGGACTGCTAGCTGTAGTCCTGGATGTGTAGAATACAGCTGCTGGATATGTAGAATAGGACTGCTAGCTGTAGTCCTGGATGTGTAGAATACAACTGCTGGATATGTAGAACAGGACTGCTAGCTGTAGTCCTGGATGTGTAGAATACAGCTGCTGGATATGTAGAATAGGACTGCTAGCTGTAGTCCTGGATGTGTAGAACGTGACTGTTAGCACTAATCCTGAGTTTGTAATATATGATTGCTATCTGTAGCCCTGCAATCCTAAGTATGTAGAATAGGACTGCTAGCTGTAGTCCTGGATGTGTAGAATACAACTTGTAGCTGTAATTTCTGAACATGTAGAACGTAACTGTTAGCACTAATCCTGAGTTTGTAATATATGATTGCTATCTGTAGCCCTGCAATCCTAAGTATGTAGAATAGGACTGCTAGCTGTAGTCCTGGATGTGTAGAATACAGCTGCTAGTCTTAGCCCTGGATATATAGAATACCACTGACAACTAAAGTCTTGGTTATGTAGAATACGACTGCTTCCTATAGTTTTCGATATGTAGAATACGACTGATAGCTGTAGCTCTAGATTTGTAGAATATTACTTCTATCTGTAGTTCTCGACATGGAAATTACGACTGCTGGCTGTAATCCTGAACATATTGAATGCGATTGTTAGCATTAGTCCTAGTTTTATACAATACGACTGTTACATGTAGCCCTGGAGAACCAAAGTATGATTATTACAACTAGTTTTGTATATCTTAAATGTGACCACTACCTGTATCCCTGCTAGCTGTAGTACTGAATATGTACACTATGAGTGCTAGCTGTAGCCCTAGATACACAGAATATGACATCTAGCTGTAGTACTGAATATGTACACTATGAGTGCTAGCTGTAGCCCTAGATACACGGAATATGACATCTAGCTGTAGTACTGAATATGTAGAATATCACCACTAACTCTATTCCTGGACATGTAGAACAACACTGTTACCAATAATCCTGAATATGAAGAATACAATTGCTAACTGAACACATAGATGTGTAGAATACAACTGCTAGCCATTATCCTTGATATATTGAACATACTGCTAGTTGTAGTCCTACATACCAAGAATAGGACTGCTAACTGTAATCCTAAATATATAGCATATGACTTCTACCTGTACTACTTGACATACTGAAACCGATTATTAGCACTAATCCTGGATATGTACAATATGAATGCCACATGTAGCCCTCGACAATT
>NW_013684457.1:0-1701 GCF_000517525.1 Limulus polyphemus | reverse complement strand
GTTTATTTCAGTTGATAGTTAGTAAATACACTGTTTATTTCAGTTGATAGTTAGTAAATAAATTGTTTATTTTAGTCGCTAGTTAGTAAATACACTGTTTATTTCGGTTGCTAGTTAGTAAATACAGTGTTTATTTCAGTTGATAGTTAGTAAATAAATTGTTTATTTTAGTTGATAGTTAGTAAATACACTATTTATTTCAGTTGATAGTTAGTAAATACACTGTTTATTTCAGTTGATAGTTAGTAAATACAGTGTTTATTTCAGTTGATAGTTAGTAAATAAATTGTTTATTTTAGTCGCTAGATGTCTTCAACTATAGAGATTTTTGGACATTTTCTTCAGAGGTCTAACTTAACCCGACTAAAATCTCAGGTACCTTGGACAGATAAGTCAAGGTTTCTTAAGAATATAATGTGGTTTCCATGACACGTGGGCTAAAATGATTGGCCGAGGATGAAAATTCTTGGCTGTTCTCTTTTAATAAATGTTCAAATATTGTTCTTTAAAAGTTAACCCTTCAAAGCGTATTACTCTGATCGTATTATTTATACACTCTAACATAGTACTGTTACTAAGCGTACAGAGAGAGTACTTCTTCTCCGGGCAATTCTTATCTTATCCTCGTTTTATGGCACAGTATCACCCTCTTTACAAACGTACAACCTTATCTTAATCTCTTTCTGTTATAGGAGTTTGAGAGATTGGAGATGATTACTTTCACTGCTTTACGTGTCTAATTTACTGCTGTAACTTGAGCTCTAAGTTCATTTCCAGTAATCTCCACTTCACGATGTGAATTTTGAAAAATATCCATTTGATGAGGACTGTTTGGTTTACAAATGATAAATACATATCTTAACAAAACGCATATAATTTACAAACAAGGCTTAACATGGGTAATACTATAACTGTTAAACATATCTCGTAGCATAAAACACTTAATTTACAAACAAGGCCTGACATGGGTAATACTATAACTGTTAAACATATATCGTAACATAAGATATATAATTTACAAACAAGGCCTGACATGGGTAATACTACAACTAATAAACATATCTTGTAAAATAAAACATATAATTTACAAACAAGGCCTAGCATGGGTAATACTACAACTAATAAACATACCTTGTAAAATAAAACATATAATTTACAAACAAGGTTTAACATGGGTAATACTACAACTGATAAACATATCTCGTAACATAAAACACATAATTTACAAACAAGGCTTAACACTGCTAATACTACAACTGATAAACACCTCTTACCATTTTAGATAGTAAGTACACTATTTTTGAATTCCAGTCATTACCCTTCCCTACTTTTGTTATGTTAAATTTCGAAACATTAAACTCAGTTCAGTGAATGCTATCTGGTGTCAATAGATCAAATATAATGTTACTCGTTTTATTATTAATTGTTTCATTTTCAACAGTTCAAACATAGTATTACTCGTTTTATTGTTAATTGTTATACTTCAACAGTTCAAACATAGTATTACTCGTTTTATTGTTAATTGTTATACTTCAACAGTTCAAACATAGTATTACTCGTTTTATTGTTAATTGTTATACTTCAACAGTTCAAACATAGTATTACTCGTTTTATTGTTAATTGTTATACTTCAACAGTTCAAACATAGTATTACTCGTTTTATTGTTAATTGTTATACTTCAACAGTTCAAACATAGCATT
>NW_013684456.1:0-1702 GCF_000517525.1 Limulus polyphemus | reverse complement strand
ATTAGGCTTGCCAACTGCCTTCATAGGCTCGCGGATGTTTTCTTCCCTTCAAATTGAGAAAAATCTCACCACATATTCTTCAGTTTGCCAGAATAAAAAAATCACATCCTTCACATTAATGGGTAAGTGTTAAAAGTATGAATATTTATTACTAAGTTTTATATGATTATTCTAAAATTAGTCCCGTGTTTGTACTTTACAGAAAGTATCGGAGGACATTATAGTTATCACTTTACGGATGAGGACATCGATCCCTATTAGATTGGAGTTTCGTTTGTGAAACCGTTACTTCTCAAACCACATCCAGAGATAACACTGAAAATACTCTTCTTTAAATGTTGTGTTTTTTAGATCTTTATCTTTGAAAAAGCTTGCTATATGAATATTGTTTTTGTAATACTTTATCCTCTAGTCGTTAGGCGTTATTGTACTATAGAATGGCTATGAATTCACTTTGAATACTAAATATATTGCAATGGCTTGCATTTACGACAACATGACACTGTATCAAAATACATGTTAATACATTAATTATAGATAAGCTATTGGTGGGGTTTTCAATTAGATAATTTCAAATTAAACTGCCTAAACTTTGTATACCTTTTTTTTTCTATTTTATTTACTGCAAAGACTGTACATCACGTCCCAATTCAATTCAGAATAAAAATATCAACTTAAAGAAATCAAAAATTTGTATAAAAAGTTTTTTTTTCACTTCTAGTAGCTCACTTCATAATTAAAAAGGTTTCAGCTTTATATACCAGGAAAGATATTAGTAATTCCTGTCTTTGATAAGGTGTTTCAGCGATTTAATGGTGCGATCTTACTCGTAGTTATGAACTGTTTAAGTAAGGAATTTATCATTAGTGCAACTTTCCAAAGAACAAAATATAACGTAAGTTTTAGAACATTAGAAAGATTCTCTAATTGCACTATAAAAATACATTTGTAAAGCCAATGTATCGTAAGACAGAGAAATTAAGATGTTAAACAGCAGACTTATTCTACGTGCGATTTAATTCTTAATATCGATGTAACAGGCCAAGATACTATGATATCAAAATACTAGATGCTAGGTTCATTTTCATCTCTGCCACAGAGAATGATTTACTTCTTTAAAGGTAGGGAGTGAATTACAGTTATTAAGAAGGAAATTTTATTTTAAATAACAAGGAAGTTAGGAAAAGTCAGTTCATTCACCAAAATTATTTTCTTTAATCTAATAAGTCTAAACTGAATGGATGAAAACACATATAGACAACATTGAAAGAAACTATACTATAGTAAATCTAAACTGAATGGATGAAAACACATATAAACAACATTGAAAGAAACTCTATACTATAGTAAATGTAAACTGAATGGATGAAAACACATATAAACAACATTGAAAGAAACTCTATACTATAGTAAATCTAAACTGAATGGATGAAAACACATATAGACAACATTGAAAGAAACTCTATACTACAGTAAATCTAAACTGAATGGATGAAAACACATATAGACAACATTGAAAGAAACTCTATACTATAGTAAATCTAAACTGAATAGATGAAAACACATATAGACAACATTGAAATAAACTCTATACTATAGTAAATCTAAACTGAATAGATGAAAACACATATAGACAACATTGAAAGAAACTCTATACTATAGTAAATCTAAACTGAATGGATGAAAACACATATAGACAACA
>NW_013684455.1:0-1702 GCF_000517525.1 Limulus polyphemus | reverse complement strand
ATTAATAACAATAATTCAAACTGCTGCAGTTAAGCTTTCAAAAAAAATTAACACACATAAACTTTCGGCCAGCTTACTGACCACCACCTCCAGTAAAAATAAAACTGTAACATTTCTTGATAAGATAAGTAAAATCAAAGAAGCTAATATAATAAAATAAAACAAACCTATAACAAATGAAATGCAAATCTATTTATTCTAAAGTCAAAATTGCGTTCGTGACGTCACCGTTAGGTGTATTTTAAAGTTGTGTGTTGCACCTGAAGATGCCACGTTAACGGTGGACACAAGAAGTGTTCGTGTGATGTTTGTTCTATCACGTTTCATGTGTTTGTAGTTTTTAGAGCATATGGGAAACCGCCATTACGTACGATAAACGAGTTCGTGCTTATCACTGTGTGGTTTCTTGTGCAGTTAATTTTGCTAATTAGTAACGGTGTGAAATGACCGGTTCGTTAGGGCTGAATATATTAACTCGTTATGAAGTGGAGCTTTTACCAAAGGAATTTTTTTTAGAATCTTAAAGAAAACTTATTTGAGATGTAAAAAAAAAAATTGAACTGGACGTGATTTTTCTCAAAATTATCAAATATTTCCTGTATATTACCTACAAACAAGTTTTTTTTAAATAACAATAACCTGGTAATATTGAAAGCTGATAAAGGTAATGTCATTGTTATGTTGTTTATTATTGTGACTATTATAAAACGGGATTATTATGAAGCCTGACAAAGGTAACATCATTATTATAATGTTTATTATTGTGTGTTTTATAACAGTCACAATAATAAACATCATAATAATGACGTTACCTTTGTCAAGGTTCATTATAATCCTGTTTTATAACAGTCACAATAATAAACAACATAACAATGACGTTACCTTTGTAAGGCTTCATTATAATCATGTTTTATAATAGTCACAATAATAATCATCATAACAATGATGTTACCTTTGTAAGGCTTCATTATAATAATGTTTTATAATAGTCAATGATGTTACCTTTGTAAGGCTTCATTATAATCATGTTTTACAATAGTCACAATAGTAAACATCATAACAATGACGTTACCTTTGTCAGGGTTCATTATAATCATGTTTTATAATAGTCACAATAATAAACAACATAACAATGACGTTACCTTTGTCAGGGTTCATTATAATCATGATATCTGCAACCGTCAATATTAATTTTGATATCTCTAGTGTTCTTGGATTTTCGTCTTTCATTAAGACAGGGGAAACAGTACAATCAGTAGACTCGTTGATTGGTTTTTGTATGAATGACGACATAGCATCAAAATTAATTAAAAAAAAACTTCGAGGATTGAATGTATTCAATATTTTGATAAAAATTATTTTAAAACACACACACTTCTTATCATTACTAGCTTCTCTGTTTGAAATAATAACAAGTTTAAAAAGTATATCTTGGCAAACCATAAACGTGAGGTGTTTTTTTTAGTATCACTCGGACCTCAGGAAAGATGACCATTTAATAGCTTTTTTTATTCTCTAAGTCCAGTAAACATTGGCTCGATTTCTTTTCTCTACTTTTATTACGGTTGTTAATTAAAAGTTTATTGTGTTCTTGATAATCATTCAGTAATTCGCTAATCGTACGATAATAGTCACAATAATAAACATCATAAAAACTAGTGTTGACGGTTGCAGATATTGAAACTAATGTTGACGGTTGCAG
>NW_013684454.1:0-1702 GCF_000517525.1 Limulus polyphemus | reverse complement strand
GGTCTAAATTAATCATTTAACGCAAAACTAACATAACACTCTTCCACGAAATGTGTTACATCAATCAAACTCTTCCCACTCTGTATTTTATAAACACTCTTAATTCGTTAGATTTTCTCTTATTGTAACAACAGCGTAGTATGTAATTTTTTCATGAACAACTATAAATTCATTTTCTCATTATATACCTACATGGGATCTTTAGCTTCACTGGTTCGGTGCTGACCTCTTTCTTGTCACGGAGAATCGACGTTAATCGTTTCTAAACTTAGCTCATAAATAAAACATGTTGAAATAATATATATATATATATATATGTGTGTGTGTGTGTGTGTGTGTGTACATGCGTGTGCGCTAGAGTTCTAGCATCAATAAGCATTTTAGTTTAGTTTTTCAATTTTTTAACTATTGATGTAGGTGAAATGAAATATTTAACTGTATCATCCATATATTTTAAGTTTTGTTCTTGTGCAAAAGCGTACCTACCTACCCGTACTATTTGAGGTTATAAAGCTTTGGAAGTGTATTATAGAATGTAAGACACGTTCGGTAGGACTATCAACATGTTTACAGAATACTGATCCATATGTAGATTTGAAACTCAGAAGAAAACTACAGATATTCCGTTCACGTAGAGTAATTATTTGAATTTAATATGAAAAAAATATTTTCTTTTAAGTAAATGCAAGTAAGAAGTTTTCTTCTGAAACGGAATCTTGTTATTTGTTGTCCTAGAATTGATTAACTCTCTATGTAAATATGTAGAAAAAATGTTTTCTTTGAATTTTTTACTTAAGTAGGTCTGTACTGTACAAACAAATATATTTTGATAAGTTATATACGGGTACTTTACTTTGACGTAACATTGTTCAATTCAGGAGCAAATAAAAATGTTACCTGGAAGTAAGAACACTCAAGTACAGAATTGGAGAAGTGTATTAAGCTACAAAGAAAGATTTGTACGTTAGAATGTGTAACAGAGAGTTAAATATAAGCTATACAGACGTGCACACGTTTATCTAAAGTTAAAACAAATAGCAAATGAGTCGATAAATTTAAAAATATTAACGAGAAGCCATCATCAGGTACCATGAAACCTTTTAAGAACAATGGAACTCTGAGCTTGCAGTATCCAGTACGTTTTATACGTATATCGTTTTGAGGTGTTTTTTTAGCCACTGCAATGAACTTATATGTATATAGAATTTGAATAATATATATCATTATTCTCCTGAATTATCAATCAGAAAATATTTTTAGAATATTATAAATAAACATCAAGCCCATTCATCACTTTTCACTAAGTTATACCGGTAGTGAGTATTTTATCCGATATGTTTATCGTACAGAATATAGGATCTGATTAATTTGTCAAACTAAAAAACTAAACCAGAGTTTGTAGTATCTAGTAAGTTCGTTATATAGAAGATAGAACATTTATTGTTTAGTTTAGTGTAACGTGTTCAAGTAAGTATTTTATCCAATATGTTTATCGTACAAAATATAGGATCTGATTAATTTGGCCAACTAAAAACTAAACCAGAGTTTGTAGTATCTAGTAAGTTCGTTATGTAGAAGATAGAACATTTATTGTTTAGTTTAGTGTAACGTGTTCAAGTAAGTATTTTATCCAATATGTTTATCGTACAGAATATAGGATCTGATTAATTTGGCCAACTAAAAAATTAAACCAGAGTTTGTA
>NW_013684453.1:0-1702 GCF_000517525.1 Limulus polyphemus | reverse complement strand
AACAGTCATTTGTAAAAGTTATCTGTGCTCTGTAAACAGTCATTTTTAAAAGTTATCCATGCTCTGAAAACAGTCATTTGTAAAAGTTATCTGTGCTCTGTAAACCAATAAATGAAAATGAAAGCAGAAAAACACAAAAATGTATAAGACAAAAGCCATGTCATCAAAATTAAAATACTTGACACAGTTAAGTCAGTAATTGTTTTTCACACTACTTAGCGTGATAAACGGGATTTTACGATAACTTATCCAATGTTCCTGTTTCGAGAAAAAAATTCGAGGAAAGGTTTAATACACGAATATTGTCCCAAAAACGATTAAGTACCTACTAAAAAAAAAAAAAAGAAGAACACGACCCCGAAACTCACAGAGGAAATTTGAAATGTTTCATACCGAAAAGTGCATCTTCTAATCTGTATTTCTTATTGGATATAGATTATTTCAGCAAAGAAAAACAGTGGAATAAGAAAACAATGGACCTATATCGATATTTTAATGGTAAACACTGAACCCAATTCTTTTTCAAGTAACAAAGTTGCGCATGGAAAACTTATTTCGTACTCGATAAATATGACTGAGATTTTACTTAAATAGATGAAATTTATCTATAAATCCCCCCCAAAAAAGAGAATACGAAGCTATTTTCTGGCTTTCTAAGGGTAAATGACATAGATAAGCTCTTCTGAATTTCTCCATCGAGTATATTACAATAACGAATGTAAATTTCGTTGAATATATTTTAAAACCATAAGAACGTTTCGTCGAAACACGTTTGCTTTTCATTTAGTTCCCCAGTGGTAGAGCGGTATGTCTGCGGACTTATAACTCTAGAAACTGGGTTTTGATACCCGTGGTGGGCAGAGCACAGATAGCCTATTGCGTAGTTTTGTGCTTAACTTCAAACAAACAAACTTTTCAGTTCAGAGTTTTACAATTTAAAATTTACAGTAATCACTTGGGGTTATCACAACTTCCAAAAATATAACCCTATCGTACCTCCAAAATCTCTTATATAAGCAGTAACCCCCTCAGGGTTGAAAAAAAGGAAACCCTTAGGGACAGAAGTTTGTGGCAGTATTTCTTTTTCGGGCAATATTTCAGAGTTTGCTTGTATGTTTTAGAGCAAAGCCACACAATGGGCTACCTGTTCACCGCAGATAATCGAACCCCGGATTTTAGCATTGTAACCCCATAAGCAAACCGATAAGTAAGATTATGTACATGTCGACAACTCAAGCTTTCTAATGAGACTGGGGAAAATCGATAACACGAAGCGTGTACTTCCTACTTAAACAACCAGGGGGTAGATGCCTAATCATTTCCAGCGTAGCAACGTCAATTAAATAGCAGTAAAAGAATGCATATACTTGTTAAGGAAATCGTTTGTCAGGACTGTTGCCGGGTAACGGTCTAGTAGTTTATATTGGTGGAAAAATAAATAAAAATACCTCACTAATGTGGCTCAGCGTTAAGCCTGATTGCTTACAACGTTAAAAATCCGGTTTTCGATACCCGTGGTGGGCACAACACAGATAGCGCATTGGCTTAACAAATAAAGAAACAAACATGAAAAAATTGGAATGTGTAAAAGAGTAAGAAATATTCCATGTTTTTCCATTATTATTGATAGTTATAGATATTTCATGTTATTATTATTATTATTATTATTGATAGCTAGAAATATCCCATGTTTATTGTTATT
>NW_013684452.1:0-1703 GCF_000517525.1 Limulus polyphemus | reverse complement strand
AACACACACACACTCACATACATACATACATACATAAATATATTATATATATATATATATATATATTCAATAAATTCATTAAGCAGCATTACCAAAAGACATAAACAGCAAAACAGAATGTTCAGTTAGTGTACAGATAACTGTTTAACAGAACTTTTAATCAATTTTGATCAATCTTAACTTCAGTGAACAAAAGCAATTAAATATGCACCACAGACATAGATAAATAGGCATTGTTGATTTAGAAGTGTCCTATACAAACAAGTTTCTCCTTACCTTCTTGAAATTGAATTGCTAACATCTTGCCAATTAAACTAACTTCTTCTAAGTACAAAGGATAAAAAGAGAAAAGAAACATTGTAAATTAAGAATCATAGCAGGGTTTTAATCCGCTATCCATAATTCAGCTGATTTATATTTAAGCATAATTAAGGTGTAGTTTATCTACAATTAATTTGTATTAACTGTCAATAGAGTAGATAATATCAAAATTAATTTTGTTATTGTATACAACTTGGTACTTTTACCATAGTTAGAAAAATCTTTTAAGCTTATACAGGCTGGATCAAAGATATGGCAAACATGGTAGTAGTTGAGACTCTGTTTATATTATCAAATTGTATGTTACATATATACAAAAAATGGTCTAGTGGTTTGTCGATTGAAATAAACAATTTTTGATTTATAAATCATGAGTAATTTATGTCTATGATTCATATGTTTATATAATCAAAGCATAATATGCTTAACAGTCTGCTTCAAAGAAGCTTGTTAGTTCCAAGACAATAACTTGCCTCCTCTCACATAATAGCTTTTCTTGATTATTACTGCCCTCTTTATGTGCAATTTTCATTTGCCACTTGCCTTGATACACACTCCTGGCACAGCTGACTCCCTCTATGCAGTAGAACCCAATCTTCATTTCTTGATTTGGCACTATAGTATTTAGTCATATTTGCTTGCCGCTCTTTGAACTTCACTTTTTGGACTTTGTTCTTTTAACACATTTTTTAACTTAAAATTTCTTTTTCTTCTTTTTTGGTATTGTTTCAAACCTTTGTTTGAACCAAGGAGGTTTACCTTAGAGGGTGCATAATGTTATTTTTCGAGTCATGAATTCACAGTTTGATGTTACACTTCAACTGCTGGCAATGTGACTGAACAACCACCTACTACTGTGGCTTCAGGTTCAACTTTATTGGTGGAGGAGGTTCCAGCCCTCATTCACCGGAAGTTGGAATCTTTCATGCAGTCTGAGGGTTCTCCTGTGTCTCAACCAGTTCTACCCTGCCTAGGGGAGACTAGACATGATGTTGAAGGTTTGAACAGCCTTTTTTCTCCTCCTTCCTTTGCTGAGCAGTCTCGTTCAGCACCTGTAAATACACCTTGGCCTTCTTCTTTTCTGGAGTCACTGACAGATATGTTTTGTCTTTGTCCCCTGCATCTTATAACCCCTGCCCTTCCCCCTGTTAAATGAATCACCTTCTGCCAATTATTTCATTCTTCCTCCTTCTCCCAACATTGGGAGTCAGTATGCTTCATCCCCCATGTACTACTGAGGCTCACATGTTGCCTTATCATTGTTCTGAAAATCTGTTTTTGGATGCTCAGCAGTAGAATTTGCTCATTCCCATTTTGGATTCAGACCTCGATACATCTGTGCACTTTTTCCAGGCACAGTTTTCCTGACTCTGTTTAACCCT
>NW_013684451.1:0-1703 GCF_000517525.1 Limulus polyphemus | reverse complement strand
CAACAGTTCAGTTTGAGTCTGAGCAGTGAGATTTAGAGATTCACGACCATTTAAGGCCTTTCTCAGTAAATTAAAATGCTACACAACTGGTTTAACGCCATCAATCCATGCAGGCCATCTAGCTGGGGACATACTATGCAGTGCAACAGGAAGATTTTGCTTCAGAATTTCTCACATTTGTGGAATGCTGCTAAAGAAATTGTACATTTATTGAACAGTTACAAAATACGTAATTGCCTCCTTGCATAATTCAGCACAGTCAACACCTACAAGGTTTAGTGTGTGGTGTCCACAGCTAGAAAAAATACAATTTGAATTTTGCTCAAGCAGAACTGCTTGTACAACTTTGTATTTCCCAGCCATATCATATCCATTGTCATAGGCTTGGTCAATGCAGTATTGGAAATCTAGCTTGAAGCCTTCTAGAATTTCTAGTACACGAGCAGGAAATGTTTTTCCAGTTTGTTTGTTTGTTTTTGTGTGAAGTTATCAAACATAAAAACCGTTATTCAATTGAAAACTTTGAGCTGTCTATAATTTTAGCATATCGAATTACTATAGTAGTCTGTTCCTTGTGAGAACAATCTGGAGTGGCATCAACAATGATTGAAAAGTACATTGCATTGCGAATCTCATTAAAAACTGCTGTTTGTACGAACGATCCACATAGCCCAATAAACTCATTTTGTATGTCTGTGGAGAGATAATGGACTTGTATGCAATTTTTCTCTCTTGCGATTCGCAAATACGTTTTACATGTTCTGTTAAAAGTAGATTATATTTACTGATGATCTATATTATGCCTAGAAAGTTTCCATTTGAAAGGTCACCAATACGTTGACTGGAACCAAATAAATCCAATACCCACTCAGAAAGAAAAATGATAACATTCAGGATGCGCTCAAGACGTTTTTCCAATTATAAGCTTCTCTATTAAGTCCAACCAAGAATAAATCTTCAATTGAACTTTTAGTTAATGCTGCCCTATTGGATGATTTCCATGCAATGTAGTTTTCGTTGCGGGATGCTGAGCTCTCGTGTGGTGGTATTCGGTCTTTTAACTTTCTCCAACCTCCGATGATGCTCCATTCTGATTGTTCAGAGAGAACTGATGCATTGGCAGCACTTTTGTTAAAAAACGAACAGGATGCACAGTACAGAGATTTTTTTTATACTCCAACATAACCAGTCTCTTTTACAGATCTCCCCATTTGGAATAATTTTTGTAAGCAGACGAAAGGGAAAAGTATGATTATCAGTATCTTGTGGAATGTTAATTGCAATTTCAAAACATCTGATTTGAAGAAATGATTGAATTTGAGTAGCATTTGTCTTGTTAATAATCCCAATATCCAGATCAAATTCTTACTGTTGAGTTTCTTGATTGTACATAGGATCTTCTACTGCGTTTGTCACTTCTTAACTAATGTCATCATGTTCAGACATTGAAATATTATTTGTTGTGTTTGCAGAATTTTCACCATCTGAATCATTTGTGGTTGAGTGAGAAGTGTTTTCATGGATTTAAGAAATAAATTTATTGTCCTCGTGGTCTTAACTGCTTCTTCACTTAATAGTTTTCTCTGTCTCTTGCTTGCACCACTTTAAAGTCTCTTCATCATAGGGTTTATTTGATAATTTGAAATATAAAAAAGTACGTATGACTTTCATGTACTCTGCAAATAAGTAAAACAAAATGGTTA
>NW_013684450.1:0-1703 GCF_000517525.1 Limulus polyphemus | reverse complement strand
ATGAGTTAATTGGTTAACATCACCTGTAGAAATGATTAATTGGTTAACATCACCTGTATAAATGATTTAATTGGTTAACATCACATGTAGAAATGGTTTAATTGGTTAACATCACATGTAGAAATGATTAATGGGTTAACATCACATGTAGAAATGATTTAGTTTGTTAAAATCGGGAAGTAACGTTGTTTCTTGTTTGTTTTTTTTAAACAAACTCTAACATATAGAGTTTCTTAAAGTACATATTCCTAGGTTTTAAAGTTTTAAATGCCACCAGTCTCAATATGCAGTACATGTAAAATTCCACTTTCATCGACCCAATTATCTTCTGGCATCTTTTGTTGCCGTCTTAGAAATTACAGAGATTGTTGTTTTGACTGAAAAGAACGCCGTGTGTAGAATTAGCTTCTAATAGTTACGTGTACGTTTCTTAAATTCGGTAGAACACGCTAAATACAAGCATTATAGTTAGAGCAGTTGGACTTGAACCTCGTATACCTACTTACGATATATCTATCTTATGAGTGTTTATATATATACATCACTAGTGTTCAGTAATCTATTCGAAACACAAATACTATTAATATTACAATGAATCCCAAAGTTTAAACACAAATACTATTAATATTACAATGAATCCCAAAGTTTAAACACAAATACCATTAACATTACAATGAATCCCAAAGTTTAAACACAAATACTATTAATATTACAATGAATCCCAAAGTTTAAACACAAATACCATTAACATTACAATGAATCCCAAAGTTTAAATACAAATACCATTAACATTACAATGAATCCCAAAGTTTAAACACAAATACTATTAACATTACAATGAATCCCAAAGTTTAAACACAAATACTATCAATATTTTATTGAATCCCAAACAATACAGTTGGGTGTTATCACTGGTTCTGATATTATCTTTCGAAACTTTGGGATTCATTGTAATGTTAATGGTATTTGTGTTTAAACTTTGGGATTCATTGTAATGTTAATGGTATTTGTGTTTAAACTTTGGGATTCATTGTAATGTTAATGGTATTTATGTTTAAATTTTGTCTTCTTGTGTTATTACCAATATTACCTGTTACCAAGAAAACTCGCTGACCAAATAAAAGCAGTTTAGAAAAATCGGTAATTCAAGGGTTAACCGAGATTTATGAGTAAAACCAACTAAACTTTTAAATGCAGTTATAAAAAAAATCATGGTTAGAAACCGTTCTAAACTTAGCGATCAGATGATATAGTACACCTCGAGCCCAAAATCTGACAGACGAACTTACCGCTCGTGGAGAGCGCTTGCTCCCAAGTTCTCAGCTGTGAAACAACAATTTAGCACAATACAATTCATTGACGTGGAGTTTAAACATACACACAAAATGTTTATAGGAACTTTATCTCACAATTTAATCTAGAATAAACCCATGAACTTTTTCCGAGTAATTCGGCTTACCTGAGAGCGTGGTTTGAGTTGAGCATGCAATAAAACAGCACGTTAATATGACGTGAACAACTGACACGCGGTTACATCTCGTCGCCATTCTAGCGTTTGACTATCTTGGTTTCTAAGCAGTTAGTCACGTGATTTCGCACATGCACGAGCAAGCAGAAACGTAAGAACGTTTTGTGTCATCACGTAGGTGTGGTGTATGTTATTTTTCTGTTGCACTTTACAAATGATGGCATTTACTGTTATC
>NW_013684449.1:0-1703 GCF_000517525.1 Limulus polyphemus | reverse complement strand
ATGGACACTATAGGAGTTATACGTTCCCAATGATTATCATGTGTAAGCATACGACTCCTATAGTGTCCATAGCCATCCCCTATGACTATCATGTGTAAGCGTATGACTCCTATAGTGTCCATATACGTTCCCAATGATTATCATGTGTAAGCATACGTAATTACTAACTGTTGTTTTTTAACACCTGAACGTCAATTTCACTTGCGTAGGACATTATTTTACTTTAATGTGTTAGTCGCCTTTAATTGGTTTTATGAACGTTTTAATTCTTGCCCAAATCCTAACTATCAAGCGAGTGTAATCTCGAAGTGCCGATGTGCTGTCAACTCCTATAGTTTCTGTATCCATTCCTTATGGCTATCATGTGTAAGCGTACGACTCCTATAGTGTCTATATCCATTCCCTATGGCTATCATGTGTAAGCGTATGACTCCTATAGTGTCCATATCCATTCCCCTCTTTTCAGGCGGCCGTGGCCTAGTGGTCAGCATGTTAGGTTTGTGGATCCGAGGGTTCATTCCATGGTTCGCGGCTAATTGCCGCAAAATCACTCTCCGCATTTTGGCACCGTGGATGCGCTACAAGACTGAATGTGACGTCCTACTATTCGGTTAATCAAAAGTATCCCAAGAGTTAACAATGGGTGCCGTTGACTAGCTGCGCTCCCTCTATTCTATGAGTTTAAAATTAGAGACCGATAGGTGGAGATAGCCCCAGTGAAGCTTTGAACGAAAATTCCGAAACTAAGAAACAATTATGCTCTTCATGACAGAATGAAAAGTTTGGGTGGCTTATTATAAGCTTGTAACAGTGTATCATTAATTGTTTACGGTATTTAAAGTTATAATAAATTCAAATAATGTAATAGTTTACACATATTTTAGCTATTTTCACATTAACGTGTATTAAAATAGTAAACCAATATAACAAATTACTAACGTAATGATATAAAGATTCAAGTTAGCAAGTTTTTTGTTTGTTTGTTTGTTTTTTGGAAATATTATATTGGGTTAATCATTTGTATTTCGATCTCTGACGAAAAGTTTTATTGTGTGTCTACTCGAGCAGTGAGTAATAAAACATTGTCTAACAGGCTCAGAAATATGTGATACACTATGTGATTATACGTTATTGTCACTGATAACCACCGTGACTTGATGTCTCTAGTCAAAACAGCCAATTTGCGATGACGAACTTATCGATATTCTAAATCTTATATTCAGACATAGTAATGCACAATTATCAAATAACCCAAACGTTCTCATACATTCCTAAGCAAAAACAAAGCAAAACAAATTAGGAGTCAGTATAATGGTTTTACATTCCTACTATTTTGTAAGAAAAATTATAAAGACATTCGCGGTTCAGTTCTAAAGATAATACTTGAAAAAAGTTAACCAAACTTATTCTATTCCATTCTGAAGCTCTCAGCAGTTCAACTGTGAGGACTCATAGGTGTTATAGAGCTGCATGGAATAACCGAACAAGAAATTCAGTTCATTAGACTCTAACTTGAATCAATCAATTCAACTGTGAGGACTCATAGGTGTTATAGAGCTGCATGGAATAACCGAACAAGAAATTCAGCTCATTAGACTCTAACTTGAATCAATCAATTCAACTGTGAGGACTCATAGGTGTTATAGAGCTGCATGGAATAACCGAACAAGAAATTCAGCTCATTAGACTCTAATTTGAATCAA
>NW_013684448.1:0-1703 GCF_000517525.1 Limulus polyphemus | reverse complement strand
CCACCATTTTAAAGAACAGTTCGTAATAATACTAAACATTACTAACACTTTGTCAACCAATATTTTAAAGAACAGTTCATAATAATGGCAAAAATGTTTAATTAAGGTGTGACCTGTCACCCACCGTGTATTTATTACGAAAATAAAAATTCATTAACTTCATCGAATCAGCAGACGTTTTCAAGTTTGAACGCAATTGATGGTGGATATAATCCATCCTTTCCGATAACACTTTCACAAACTCTGTCACACTCTCAGGCAATTCTTCATAAGGTGAGTGAATCCTTTCAAGTGGTTCAAATATACAAGTTACAAGCATTGTATAAATACTTAATCATTGTGTAATGGCACAGTTTTCAGTCTAAAATTAAAGTATAGTATTAGTATTAATAAGAAACCAATTTTTGTTTGTACACCTTATATGATGTTCTTATTAGATTTTTTTAATTGGGAAAACCGAAAACAAAACGTCATGATATGATAGTTTGTGAAATAATTAACACGTTTATTAGATGTAAGTTATTTTTCCAAATAAAGGCATAAAAGAAGAAGGTTCTGCTTAATCAGCTCAAAATGAATAAAACTTTCTTAGACAATAAACTAAATACACGAAAGGATCATCAGCTTATAACACAATAGATTGTTTCTTTATCTTAGCGAAAAGCTACACAATAAGGTATCCGCGCTCTGTCCACCACGGAGAATCTAACTCTAGATTTTAACTTACCACTAACCCATCTGACAATATGGTATTTCTTGGTATATTTTAAAGCTTTAATAGACGGATCTTAATGTTACTTTTAGCGATTCTTTACTAATATCCACTTTTATTACGTTGTTCCCTCATGTTTAAACATCATATCAGTTTTGGTTTTTAGAATACTTACAAATAGTACTTTTCTGACTCTAATACACTCGAAAATGATCAAAAGATTTATCATATCTCCTGGGTATTAATAATCTACTTCGTATTGATATGTATTTAGTAGAACGACGGTTTAGAGTGAACAGTATATTAATCAACAAGTTAGTGTTTGCTAATATCACATGCTTTCTATATATTATCAAGCTACCTCCATAACAAAAGTAAAGCTTTTCAGTAAACAGATATTTATAGAGTATTAAGGAAGTCTGAAAATAGTGAGCTTGATGTGTAGGTATAAACACACACATATATATATATGCATGTATTATTATTCATGTCTTGAGGGTTATCCCACCTTATAATATATCTATTCCAGGTCCTTTGCTTCTTTTTGAATTCCCTTCTCTGTTGTCAACCATCCTTACCCTGATGGTATTATTTCGTGTTGTTGTGGGCACCACAGTTTCCATTACACCAGTCTTCTGCGAAGAATGGTGTAGTTCAATCCTAGACCACGGACCTTATCAAACTTTCAATAGGTCGTCCACTTTATAACTTTCAAGACCATGTTTAGAAAGACGAGAAACCACAAAAGCTCACTAGATTCGTGACGAGGAGTTTGGCAGCTGCGTGTTGTAATACAATTCTGTGATTCCAGATTCTATGGCCTCATTTCTCATGAATATAACTGTTGATTTCAAGATGTGACCTTTGGTTTGTGACACATCGTTAGTTTTAAATCCTCGTTTACTGTATTGTTAGATAAATCCAGATTTACTGTAATGACATTGGGTTAGGAGGTTTCAGGAGGATTAAAGCTTTCCTTCAGATTCGCTTA
>NW_013684447.1:0-1705 GCF_000517525.1 Limulus polyphemus | reverse complement strand
GAGCTATTTTTGTTTTAGATACAGTAATATACGTAAATCACCTTATAGTCATTGACATATTCTTGTTTTACATAGAACGATATGTATAAATAAACCTAGAAATTAAGCTATTCTTGTTTTAAAAACGAGACTTGTTTGTTGGCTAACATGATTGTTCTGGCAATAGAGAAGACAAGTTTTAGTAACATATACATCTCGTATTATTACGGACATATCTAATTGATGAAAGGAAAGTTAATGAAAAAAACTGGCTGATGATAGATGAGATTTGGAGCTGTATTGTTTTTGTGTTTGGATTACACATACATATTTTCAAACACACATACGTGCATATACACAGACGACATTAGGTAACTAACCTCATTCATTAAGTTGGCAAAATTTTCACCTACAGCTCTCTCTTTTTTTCTTTTGGGGTTTTTACTGTGACTTTGTTTGTTTAAGAGGAATTTGAGATTCTAGAAACGTATTGTGTGGCGTCCCTTTACAGCAAGGCCTTATCTGTATTCGTCGGGTTTCAACTTCTAGTGTGCAAAATTATCCGTTGTTTATTTCTTTACGCTCTCTTTTTTTTTAACGTCCTGTTAGTTGAGGCAAATCTAAGCGCATACAGTCTGTACAATAACAGCCGTGTATATACCTTAGTGTCAAGAAAAACAGGGTAGGGGATGTGATCTGTCTAGAGATCTGAACCACTTTCTGAAGATCTTATAAGTAACATGCGAGAAACCGAACATCGCTATAACCGATTTTCTTGAAACAGTACTCCGTTCTCTAGATTTCACTGCTAATATAGCACTTGACGTTCAGAGAGTCGTTTTAATATGACATATTTGAAGTTGTACTGCGCTTTCAACAAATATTCTAAAAGTTGTACAGATCGGAGTTGTAATGTAAGTTGGTAATTTGACACATTTGAAGTTACGCTTCTTGGATCTTAATTGTTCATTTGATATAAGTTATATACAGCTCTCTGGATCCTGTGTATATAGCAAGCCTTGGATATCGGAGTTTTGTTTTACAGCAAGAAACCACGTGAATATGAGCTGCCATTAGAGATATCGTATATAACGAATCTAATACTTTATTATTTACTCTTGGAAATATCGACCAAACACATGCGAACGAGAATAACCGGTAAGTTTCAGTTTTGGTTTTGAGCTAGTTCAAACAAACGTGAATTAATTTTATCGCGCTTCCCAAAGCTTTAAGACCTTCCTCACACTCTCTCGTTTTCTTGCATTTTTAAACTTTTCCTTGACATCTAGCCCATTGCGATAAAACAGAATGATTCTTTCATTTTTATCCGACACTTTTTAAATGTATTTATATATTATTTTGTGCATTTGGCCATATTTTTCTCTTATTTTCTCCGAAGAAACCTTCATAAGAGTTTCAATGATTTTTAACCACATACGCTTTCTTCTGTTTTGTCATCAAGAAAGAAATGTTTTAAGAAAGATCAATATCCATTATCAGTGTCTGCCCAGTATTATATACGAAAAAACAAAAACGTAGAAAATAAATGTCAATAAACAACAATGCACATTTAAATTTTTTCTTTAAAGTTAGCATTAATGAGGTAGAAACACAAAGAAATTCCCGTTTTGTATTAATTTTATCACCTTAATTTTGAACATAATATATATATATATATGTGTGTATGTGTGTGTGTATATATATATATATATATATATATATATAC
>NW_013684446.1:0-1705 GCF_000517525.1 Limulus polyphemus | reverse complement strand
AATGAAAACAGAAAAAATAAAACTATTTCTCCATAATATCCATACATTGTAAGAAGCCACCATAAACAGTGAAAACACAACAAATAAAACTATTTCTGTTAGCTTTCTAACACAAAAATTACATAATAACATTTTACAATAACCATGTCAGAGCTCTGTTGTACTTGTACAATGTAATTTTTTCAAATCCCTTTTCAAACTGTTACGATTTCAACACCGTTGTTTCTTAAACTTTTATGATTATAATAAAATTACTTTTTAAACTTTTTTTAAACAAATTTGTTTCTTAAACACCGTTTTTTTAAACTTTTATAGTTACAACACGTTGTTTACTAAATCTTTATAGTTACAACACCGTTGTTTTTTAAACTTGGATATTTACAACACCGTTGTTTTTAAACTTTTATAGTTACAACACCACTGTTGTTTAAACTTTTATAGTTACAACACCGCTGTTGTTTAAACTTGGATATTTACAACACCGCTGTTGTTTAAACTTGGATATTTACAACACCGTTGTTTTTTAAACTTTTATAAATACAACAAAGCTATTTCCAGCCGAAACATTTTTCATGATTACATTTAGAAAGTGTTTTAAAGATTTTTTTATTCTAATGTAACATCTAGGATAGATAGGGATTTTTCTTTAGTTAACTTCTCGCACTAGTTCACTGATTTATACACGTTGTCAGCAGTAAGTACTTCTTTATTTAAAGTCAGTTCTTACAAGTTGACATAAAAAAAGTCAAATACTACTACTACCAGACGAGAGAATGAATTTTATTTTCTATTTATTTTTCGATACCCTTTTTTGCTGAGGTAAATTATCAAGTGTGTTAGAACACTGCGTACTTCGAACATAATTAACTTACCCCAGATAAGTACAGCCCCCAATGTTCCTCAGACTTAGCATGTCCTCACAATTCCTCCTTTCATGTACTATCTTAAACTTCTTACACAGGTCTGTAAAACACGTAAATCATTGATAAGATTTCTAAATATTCCCACTAAATCCACTTCATGAGAAGAATGATAACTGACATTTTTGATTGGAAAATGTTTAAATATATAACTGAATGTTTTTGTTGCAATAAAATAAATTAAAACAGTGCCATCTACTGTTGATTGTTTAAACTAAACCAGTCAGATTCACGTGATAAGCATCAACACCTGCTAGAAATTATGTCACATTAAACTTTCAGCATGTGTGGGTAAATATAAATAACATAATTATTCAAATTTGTATACATCATGAATTATTCTTATGTTTAAACTTTTTTTTTTACTCACAACTTTTCGTTTCGAACCACAGTTCTGCTCCTAAAAACTATCATATGAAAACAAAACGTGAAAATAATATTAAACTAGGATCATGGAACAGCACGTTTTCTCTTTCTTCAGTCACTGAAGTCTGTCATTGCAATCTTTGAATCATGAAATATTTAAGGCTGAAACGCTGAATAGCGAGATATAGCCGTCTCATCTAAATAGCTTAGAAATGTTTTAGTACGTCTGGTCCTGTAATATAATTAACATTCAACATGTATAATATTATGTCTATTGAAGTTAGAAGTAGTATTTGTTGAACAAGAGACGAGGATGATCAAAGTTAGGAATTTGTGAAGAGAACTTTAAGTATGTTATATTTTATATACATGTTAACAATAACCAGTAGTTTTATTGTTCGTACTAGTAAACAATAACC
>NW_013684445.1:0-1706 GCF_000517525.1 Limulus polyphemus | reverse complement strand
TTAACGAAACTGGTGTTCGTCGTCGTCTATAAACATTTAGTTTATTTCTTTAAGAACAGAATAAATGCACAAACATTTCTTTTTAAACCCGATACATAAAGGTTTCACACAAACTTACAGAAACGACTATTTCATGTCCAGTATAGATTTGTAGCCTTAAACATGATTTGAAGCTACTGACAAATTCATTAAACTTTCTAATGAGTTTCTTCAGAATTCCTGTGTCATGGACATTTACCAGGCAAAAATATTAACTGGAAGTGTACAAAATGAATAAGGAACGTTTATTTCTGTTGCTTAAGCGCAAGGTTGCCCAATGGTCTGTCTGTGCTGTGCATATCGCAGAGATCGAACCCCGAATTTTAGTGTTATAAATTAAGGAAAGAGAAGACTTCGCAGCGTAGAAGATAGCGAAACGCTTAAGGTCTTGCAATGCTTACAGTCTATTGTAAGGTTAATTTAAACACGTGATGGAAGACATTGGTTAACAGTAGTTAGTTTTTACCGTTTTGTTATTTTATATGATCAAAGCAATCCATTGTTTCCACATCGTCTTTTAATTATTATATTTAAGTGGTTTCGTTATATATTAAAATTTTAGTATAAGCTAAGTTTACAAATATCCTCATTTTTTTATGAATATATTTCATGAATAAATATGTAGATTGTGCTGAATATTTGGTAGCAGTGAGTGTTTTCTAGCCTTTTCGCTCTGCTTCCTTGGCAGCAGCAATTTTCTATCATTAGAGGTTGACAGTTAGCATCTACAGTTTTAAAAGATTCTAAGCTCGAGTGAACATTCAGCATAATCTAAGCTTGTGCTACATATGTATGCACTCTGGTTTTAGAAACCGTATGTACAAAGCTGTTCCAGCTTATGTGTGTGTTTTTTTTGTTTTTTACATTTTATATTGCATCTAAAACGATGGCATAAAATATGATAACAAAAAATATTTTGTAAAATCACGTGCAAATAAAATAATAAATACACCTCGTCTTTCTACTGCCAGACAATTGTACTTCTACGGCATTAGATAGCCTATTGAATACGTATAAGATAAGAAAAATAAACATTTATCATCATAAATTTTGCTTATGTTATATCTTAGGAATTCAAAAATATTTTGAGTAAAATATTAAGAGCTGTGTGTACAAGATAATAGGAAAAAATATGTTAATACTTAAAAGATGTTTATATTGAATATTTTTGTCTATAAGTATTGATAAATATTCAGGGGTTTGACAGTAAAGAGTTTATTTGAAAGATAATTAAAGAGCGGTTTGTATTAAAGATATTGAGATTACTCTGAACGTTGGTTGTCAGACAGATATTAAAGAAATATAAAGATGCAGATACGAATAAGCTACGACATGCAGATGAAAACATCAATAGTTAAAGACATGGTGGAAGAGCTCTAGAAGTTAGACGACAGATATTGAATACAGATACAGTTGTTAACCAGTAAAGAGATCCGGAATAAAGAGCTCAGCATTTTGGGCCATAATCTAATAAGACATGATTGTTTTAACAGTTCTAAAAAGTTAGTTAGTATCGAGTAGAGGACAGTCAGTAAAAGGAAACAGGATAGAACGCAATATTTTGGTCTTCATTTTCATAAAGACGTGACGGTTAAAAATCTCAAACAAAGTAGTCAAATGATATTACACGTACAGATGATAGCCAGCAAAAGAATACTCAAGATAAA
>NW_013684444.1:0-1706 GCF_000517525.1 Limulus polyphemus | reverse complement strand
GAATATTGAAAGAAATGTATCGAATAGATACTGAATAGTGACAGAAGGGTGGTGACTAAAATCTGAATGCTGATATAACTATAGTGGCTATATACTGCATATTGTCAGTAGTGTGATGACTAGGTGCTGAATAATGACAGGAGTGTAGTGAGTAGATACTGAATACTGACAAAAGTGTACTGATTAGGTATTGAATATTGAAAGAAATGTAGCGAGTATATACCGAATATTGACAGACCTTATCTAGTAACCACACATCTGTAAATATTCACTATCTAGTCATCACACATCAATCAGTATTCAGAATCTAGTCAACACGTTCCTTTCATTATCCATTATCTACTCACTACACTCCTGTCAGTATTCAGCACCTAGTCATCACACTACTGACAATATGCAGTATATAGCCACTATAGTTATATCAGCATTCAGATTTTAGTCACCACCCTATCTAGTCAACACGTTTCTGTCAGTATTCAATACCTAGTAATCATGTTCCCGTCAAATATTCAACATATATTCAGCACGTTCATGTCAGTATTTAATTCAGTATCTAGTCACCACACTTATGTCAGTTTTCAATATCTAGTCAACATGTTTCTGTCAGTATTCAGGTTAATTATACACTCACCACACACCTGTCAGCGCTGACAGGTGCACGGTTTCTAAAATTTGACTTGCAAATAAACAACTTATTTTTTTTATTTTCTGAAAAACTAAACATTCTATAAGAGTTAAGCTACCTAGATTTTGTGGCTACGTTAAAGGAAAACGTTTAGCAACATAAGTTTAAACATAGTATGAAATATTACACACAGCTTTGTTTAATAACGCTGAAAGGAAGTCAAATAAAACAAAATTAAAGCCGGACAAAATAATAAAATAATTGACAGAACGGAAACATTAGTAAACAGTCAACTTGAAAAAAAAAACGAAGTATTTCTAAGTTGAACAGTAAGTTTAAATTACCATATCGCAGAACAACGAAACAAAGGCAACCTAAAATGGCGAGTCTTTGTGATCTACCGATTTCTGGTTTAAGTGATGCAACGAGTGAAGCTTCATTGTGTTTCCTGTCAATAAGACATTTAGATAAATCCTTAATGAATGTTTCCTGTCAATAAAACTGTGACAATTTATGATAATGCTGATTGGTATTACAGTATTTATTTGATTTTAACGTTTGCCTGCATACTTTTTTGTTATTTCTTAAATAATATGGTACAAATGATTCAATACGATAAAGAAAATATATAAAGAATAAAATTATTCTAATTTTGACACGACTTCCTATTGGTGAGGACCCGAGTGTCCAGTATACAAAGAACTGCACTTTACCATAGGGCTATTTTGAAGGTCACTACCAACATAAAGCGACAGTTAGCCTTATTTCATTTTTTACGTTTTATTTTATTTATTTATCCGCGAGGTGTCACAGTTCTAGTGGATTGTAAACAACCTTATACTTTAGCATCAAAAGATCTTCCTATTCACCCCTGCTTCTTTCTCCAGAAGCGTTTTAATATTTATTTGAAAGTGCTGGGTAATTCTTGGGAAGTACCCTTTTCTTCAGCGTCCGCCGTTTGAGTTGATCTTTAGAAAAGTTTATTAAACAATGGATGTCAGTTCAAATCTATTTCGGCTGTTTCCGCTTGACGAGGTTTATCCCAATAATTTCAGTAAAACAAAATAACAAAGTGTATATA
>NW_013684443.1:1992-2706 GCF_000517525.1 Limulus polyphemus | reverse complement strand
ATACTGTGTACTGTCAATAAGAAGACACAAGATTTAACAATAATGTGTCCTGTCAATTAGAAGACACAAGATTTAACAAAAATGTGTACTGTTAATAAGAAGACACAAGATTTAACAATACTGTGTACTATCAATAAGAAGACGCACGATTTAGCAATATTGTGTACTATCAATAAAAAGACACAAGATTTAACGATACTGTGTACTGTCAATAAGAAGACACAAGATTTAACGATACTGTGTACTGTCAGTAAGAAGACACAAGATTTAACGATACTGTTTACTTTCAATAAGAAGACACAAGATTTAACGATACTGTGTACTGTCAAAAAGAAGACACACGATTTAACAATACTGTGTACTATCAATAAAAAGACACAAGATTTAACGATACTGTGTACTGTCAATAAGAAGACACAAGATTTAACGATACTGTGTACTGTCAATAAGAAGACACAAGATTTAACGATACTATGTACGGTCAATAAGAAGACACAAGATTTAACGATACTGTGTACTTTCAATAAGAAGACACAATATTCAACGATAATGTGTACTGTCAATAAGAAGACACAAGATTTAACGTTCTTTCTATAGATAGTACACAGTATTGCTAAATCGTGTGTCTTCTTATTGAGAGTACACAGTATTGTTAAATCTTGTGTCTTCTTATTGACAGTACACATATATATCGTTAAATCTTGCCTGTGTACT
>NW_013684443.1:0-992 GCF_000517525.1 Limulus polyphemus | reverse complement strand
GTCAATAAGAAGACACAAGATTTAACGATACTGTGTACTGTCAATAAGAAGAAAAAGATTTAATGATACTGTGTACTTTCAATAAGAAGACACAAGATTTAACAATATTGTGTAATCTCAATAAGAAGACACACGATTTAGCAATACTGTGTACTACCCATAAAAAGACACAAGATTTAACGATACTGTGTACTGTCAATAAGAAGACACAAGATTTAACGATACTGTTTTCTGTCAATAAGAAGACACAAGATTTAACGATACTGTTTACTGTCAATAAGAAGACACAAGATTTAACGATACTGTGTACTGTCAATAAGAAGAGACAATATTCGACGATAATGTGTACTGTCAGTAAGAAAACATAAGATTTAACAATAATGTGTCCTGTCAGAGAAGAAGACACAAGATTTAACGATACTGTGTACTGTCAATAAGAAAACAGAAGATTTAACAACAATGTGTACTGTCAATAAGAAGACAAAAAATTTAACGATACTGTGTACTGTCAATAAGAAGACACAAGATTTAACGATACTGTGTACTCTCAATAAGAAGACACAAGATTTAACGATACTGTGTACTGTCAATAAGAAGACACAAGATTTAACGATACTGTGTACTGTCAATAAGAAGACACAAGATTTAACGATACTGTGTACTGTCAATAAGAAGACACAAGATTTAACGATACTGTGTACTGTCAATAAGAAGACACAAGTATTTAACGAAATACTGTGTACTATCAATAAGAAGACACACGATTTAGCAATACTGTGTACTGTCAATAAGAAGACACAAGATTTAACTATACTGTGTAGTGTCCATAAGAAGACACAAGATTTAACAATACTGTGTACTCTCAATAAGAAGACACAAGATTTAAAGATACTGTGTACTGTCAATAAAAAGACACAAGATTTAACAATACTGTGTACTTTCAATAAGAAGACACAAGATTTAACGATACTGTGTACTGTCAATAAGAAGAC
>NW_013684442.1:3094-3661 GCF_000517525.1 Limulus polyphemus | reverse complement strand
CAATAAAAGACACAAGATTTAACAATACTGTGTACTATCAATAAAAAGACACAAGATTTAACGATACTGTGTACTCTCAATAAGAAGACACAAGATTTAACAATACTGTGTACTATCAATAAAAAGACACAAGATTTAACGATACTGTGTACTGTCAATAAGAAGACACAAGATTTAACAAAACTGTGTACTCTCAATAAGAAGACACAAGATTTAACAATACTGTGTACTATCAATAAAAAGACACAAGATTTAACGATACTGTGTACTGTCAATAAGAAGACACAAGATTTAACGATGCTGTGTACTGTCAATAAAAAGACACAAGATTTAACGATACTGTGTACTATCAATAAAAAGACTCAAGATTTAACGATACTGTGTACTATCAATAAGAAGACACAAGATTTAACAATACTGTGTACTGTCAATAAGAAGACATACGATTTAACAATACTGTGTACTATCAATAAGAAGACACAAGATTTAACGATATTGTGTACTGTCAATAAGAAGACACAAGATTTAACGATACTGTGTACTGTCAATAAGAAGACACAAGATTTA
>NW_013684442.1:1642-2106 GCF_000517525.1 Limulus polyphemus | reverse complement strand
ATTTAACAATACTATGTACTATCAATAAAAAACACAAGATTTAACGATACTGTGTACTGTCAATAAGAAGACACAAGATTTAACGATACTGTGTACTGTCAATAAGAAGACACAAGATTTAACGATACTGTGTACTATCAATAAAAAGACAAGAGATTTAACAACACTTTGTACTTTCAATAAGAAGACACAAGATTTAACAAAACTGTGTACTGTCAATAAAAAGACAAAAGATTTAACGATACTGAGTACGGTCAATAAGAAGACTAAGATTTAACAACACTGTGTACTTTCAATAAGAAGACACAAGATTTAACAAAACTGTGTACTGACAATAAAAAGACACAAGATTTAACGATACTGTGTACTGTCATTAAGAAGACACAAGATTTAACGATATTGTGTACTGTCAATAAGAAGACACAAGATTTAACGATACTGTGTACTGTCAATAAGAAGACACA
>NW_013684442.1:0-676 GCF_000517525.1 Limulus polyphemus | reverse complement strand
ACTATCAATAAAAAGACACAAGATTTAACGATACTGTGTACTGTCAATAAGAAGACACAAGATTTAACGATGCTGTGTACTGTCAATAAGAAGACACAAGATTTAACAAAACTGTGTACTGTCAATAGGAAGACACAAGATTTGACAATACTGTGTACTATCAATAAAAAGACACAAGATTTAACGATACTGTGTACTGTCAATAAGAAGACACAAGATTTAACGATACTGTGTACTGTCAATAAGAAGACACAAGATTTAACAATACTGTGTACTATCAATAAAAAGACACAAGATTTAACGATACTGTGTACTATCAATAAAAAGACAAAAGATTTAACGATACTGTGTACTGTCAATAAGAAGACATACGATTTAGCAATACTGTGTACTATCAATAAGAACACACAAGATTTAACGATACTGTGTACTGTCAATAAGAAGACACAAGAATTTAACAAAACTGTGTACTGTCAATAGGAAGACACAAGATTTGACAATACTGTGTACTATCAATAAAAAGACACAAGATTTAACGATACTGTGTACTGTCAATAAGAAGACACAAGATTTAACGATACTGTGTACTGTCAATAAGAAGACACAAGATTTAACAATACTGTGTACTATCAATAAAAAGACACAAGATTTAACGATACTGTGTACTATCAATAAA
>NW_013684441.1:0-1707 GCF_000517525.1 Limulus polyphemus | reverse complement strand
ATATAACATGTAATGTATGGTGTTTATTATTATAAGATACGCTTTACAACTAAAACGATTTAAGTTCACTAGAAATTAAGAATTAAGTTTAGTCTAACTAGCTGACGAACGGATTTTGTATGTCACTGAAATGTGACCTTAATGCTCAGATAAAATATGGTTATAGATTCTTCCACTTTACGTCATGCTAAACATATTCATTTTTCAAGATTTGACATCCCTAAAAAAGACCTTTCATTATAAGTCAAGCAATTATGAAAAATCATTATCTTTGATGAGAAATATCCGTCATTTTCTTCATTTGCTGGACGGAGCCTCACTTGAAAAACATTATGTTGTTTCTTCAGAATACCAACAGCCCAAAGCGATAATTGTTGGGTAATACTGACATGTTCAATCATATGTTTGTTCAGATAATACACATTTCCATAAATAAAATTGATCATTTTTTATTTGGAAAAATCTTCAAAATACATAACATGCTTGAAATGCAAGACCAAAATGATAAAAGTAAATTAGTCATATTCATATCATAATATAAAACAAAAGAAATATGCGTTCAGTGTCACTGGACAGATTGACAATGTATTCATGATGTTTATCTTCTTTACTCAGTAGATAGGACGAGACTCATGTGTTCAAAAGAAGCCGCCTCAATTGGGGATCGCTAGATAAGTGGGGATCAAAGGATGAGGCCTGAAGGCACGTTGCTAGGGGTGACATCATAGTTTGAGTATTATTCAGCAGAGAGCATGTTGCTCGGAGTCATAATTCCACAAAGTGGCACCAAAGGGCGCATTATTTGGGGCAGATGCTGTTACCAAGGTTCTATAGGGGGACGTTGTTACTTAGGTTTTATAGATAGACAGTGTTATTAAGGTTCTATAGGCAGATAGTGCTACGAAGGTTCTATAGGCGGAAGGTGTTACTAAGGTTAGTGCTGCTAGGGTAGATGATGTTTCTATAAGTGGATAGTGTCACTATTCTTCCATAGGATTGCATGAATATTTCAACTTGTCTTCACTTATTTTTATAGTTTTAATTTATATATTCAATTGCATTATGTACGCTTTACAAAGGCGGATGGCGTTACTATGGGGGAAAGTGCTATAAAATCCGGTTGGACAGCATACAGATTTCAACTAATTCATTTGTTTCATTTTTATAATTAATATATTGTATAACATCTATTCACCCTGAAAATATGTTTATTTAAATATCTAAATAATATACAATGCTTTTATGATTAGCTTTAGAAGTTAATTTGCTTCATTCAAGTTTAGTTTTAAAAGATCTAGGTAAATATCTATGTTTAACTGTTACTAGTTTTAAAAAAAACACTATATACTTACATTTCTGTAGATATTTTCACAAATCTTTGTCTAGAACTTGTTTTTTGCTAATTTAAATTATCTGCTTATTGACTAGCGTCATTAACATACATACAAATGGTGTGGACTCTTTCAACTCTGTTGGTTATTTTATTCTGACTCATCACACCCTGAGGGCATGTTGACAAAACTAGCACTTGTGTAAAACCATGTGACGTAGCTGTCTAAGACTAAAACTCCAATCAATGTATCCAAGTTTTGAACTTCAAGACCGCTGACAGGCTAAAAGCTCGATAAACGTAAACACCTTAGTATATAAAATATTGGATTAGCTTTCATACAGCTTTCTTCAGTATGTCCATATTATAAGTTCTTT
>NW_013684440.1:1437-2523 GCF_000517525.1 Limulus polyphemus | reverse complement strand
TCTTATGATTTGTTATGATAGTACACAGTATCGTTAAATCTTATGTCTTCTTATTGACAGTACACAGTATTGATAAATCCTTTTTCTTCTTATTGACAGGACACAGTATTTTTAAATTATGTTTCTTCTTATTGACAGTACACAGTATTGATAAATCCGGTATCTTCTTATTGACAGTACACATTACTGATAAATCCTGTATCTTATTATTGACAGTACACAGTATCGTTAAATCTTGTCTTCTTTTTGATAGTACATAGTATTGTTAAATCTTGTGTCTTCTTATTGAGATTAAACGGTATTGATAAATCTTGTGTCTGCTTATTGACAGTACATAGTATTTTTAAATTTTGTGTCTTCTTATTGACAGTACACAGTATCGTTAAATCTTGTGTCTTCTTATTGACAGTACACAGTATTGATAAATCCTCTATCTTCTTATTGACAGGACACAGTATTGTTAAATCTTGTGTCTTCTTATTGATAGTACACAGTATTGATAAATCCTGTATCTTTTTATTCACAGGACACAGTATTGTTAAATCTTGTGTCTTCTTTTTGACAGCACACAGTATTGATAAATCTTGTGTCTTCTTATTGACAGTACACAGTATAGATAAATCCTGTATCTTCTTATTGACAGGACTCAGTATTGTTAAATCTTGTGTCTTTTTACTGAGAGAACACAGTATCGTTAAATCTTTTGGCTTGTTGTTGATAGTACACAGTATCATTAAATCTTATGACTTGTTATGCTAGTTTACTGTATCGTTAAATCTTGTGTCTTCTTATTGACAGTACACAGTATTGATAAATCCTTTTTCTTCTTTTATAAAGGACACAGTATTGTTAAATTATGAGTCTTCTTATTGACAGTACACAAAATTGATAAATCCTGTATCTTCTTATTGATAGGACACGGTATTGATAAATCCTGTATCTTCTTATTGACAGGACACAGTATTGTTAAATCTTGTGTCTTCTTATTGACAGTACACAGTATCGTTAAATCTTGTATCTTCTTATTGACAGTACACAGTATTGATAAATCCTGTATCTTCATATTGACAGGACTCAGTATTGTTA
>NW_013684440.1:0-621 GCF_000517525.1 Limulus polyphemus | reverse complement strand
ATAAATCCTGTATCTTCTTATTGACAGTACACATTATTGATAAATCCTGTATCTTATTATTGACAGGACAAAGTATTGTTAAATATTGTGTCTTCTTATTGACAGTACAGAGTATTGGATAAATCCTGTATCTTCTTATTGACAGGACACAGTATTGTTAAATCTTGTGTCTTCTTATTGACAGTACACAGTATCGTTAAATCTTGTATCTTCTTATTGACAGTACACAGTATTGATAAATCCTGTATCTTCATATTGACAGGACTCAGTATTGTTAAATCTTGTGTCTTTTTACTGACAGAACACAGTATCGTTAAATCTTTTGGCTTGTTATTGCTAGTACACAGTATCATTAAATCTTATGACTTGTTATGATAGTTTACTATATCGTTAAATCTTGTGTCTTCTTATTGACAGTACACAGTATTGATAAATCCTTTTTCTTCTTATTGAAAGGACACAGTATTGTTAAATTATGTGTCTTCTTATTAACAGTACACAAAATTGATAAATCCTGTATCTTCTTATTGACAGTACACAGTATTGATAAATCCTGTATCTTCTTATTGACAGGACACAGTATTGTTAAATCGTGTGTCTTCTTTTTGGACAGGACACATT
>NW_013684439.1:0-1707 GCF_000517525.1 Limulus polyphemus | reverse complement strand
GTCAAGCTTGGTTTCGCAAAAATGTATTTATTTCAGTAGCTATGGCTTTTGAGCTGTTGTACTGTTGTAATTATCTGTAAAAACACATACTACTGCTGGTTATACTAAGATATTTTGAAATTGTCCCTCTGTTGCAAATTACATTATTTTCCGCTCTTAAGGGGTAAAGGTTGTCCATTCTTGAACTTAGGCAAGAAATTGAAATTAAAAAAATAATTTCCGTTTCCATTGTTCAAAACATGAGGACATATCTTGAAAATTATTTAAACCTAAAACAAAATCTCATAAACTGAAAGATAATTAGTAAAAATGCCATGAGATGTAAAAAAAAATAGTTGAAGGTTACTCAGTAATTTATTAAACCGAAAAAAAAGTCATGAGGTGAGAAAATTAGGTGAAGGTTACAGTCATATTTTAAACACAAGCAATTTCATGGCGTGATAAAATATGTGAAAATTCCATAGTGATATATTATACCCAAAAAAATATTATAGTGTGAGAAAAAAGGTGACGTTATACTAGAATTATTATATCTGATAACAAACAACAAATTATAATGCAATCTGTTTAGGCCCAAAAAAACAACATAAAAAAAACATAAAAAATCTCATCCGGTTAAAAACAGATAGTGAGAAAAATAGTTTTCTGTTACACAGATTTTAAGACTGAAAAAACTGCCATAAACGAATATCTCTTGACAGTTTAACAGATATTTCATGATATCACAACTACATCTGATAGACGAATATCCCCAGGAGGTATAAGAGTTATTTCATGATATCCTGACTATATCTCATAGAGGAATATCCCCTGAAGGTTTAAGAGTTACTTCATGATATCACGACTATATCTCATAGACGAATATCCCCTGAAGGTTTAAGAGTTACTTCATGATATCACGACTATATCTCATAGACGAATATCCCCTGAAGGTTTAAGAGTTACTTCATGATATCGCGACTATATCTCATAGACGAATATCCCCTGAAGGTTTAAGAGTTACTTCATGATATCACGACTTACATGGGTCAGTATTCGGATGTATTATAAATACACGTGTAATAACTCCAGTTTACCGGATATTAAGTAAACCTAAAAATATGCTTGATGTTTAGACCATTTTAAAATCAGTTGAAGATTATTACAGTTATGTTTTAAGCGATATTGGCACACGGTCTGTCGTGTAATACTTCTTGGCTTAGGGCTGTTGTTTAAGCAAATCACTTAAGAAACTTCAGATATACTATTTTTGTAGCTAACAAATATCATATAAAGATTTTTTGAGGTAGTCAAAGCTTAATCTTTGCAGATGTCTGTTTTAAAAATTGTTTTCCGATAGGGTAACGTTTCGATGTTTTTGTGTGAGCGATTAATAATATACGGAGTTTATGTAAGTCTTTTAGTGGTCAATTGTATATATATGAAGGTATAAACTTTTTATTTTAGCACGTTCTTCAGAAATATCGGTTTGTTTGCTTAATGGTAAGTCTGTTAGTTTTCACGCAGGTACTCGCTCGAATCTTATTAATCTCACAAAAAATAATTAGATTTTATCTTTATGTGTCAGTAGGCGTAACAGAGAACGTTTCACTTTTGTTCAGAGCACTTGTCAACCCCTGGGCGTGTTTTCATAGTGCGCATGCGTATATGTAGCGACGAAGACCCTCATTCAAGATTATAGGCGCAAGTGAGGCCACATTTTAGCTA
>NW_013684438.1:1501-2665 GCF_000517525.1 Limulus polyphemus | reverse complement strand
CACAGTGTTATTTTGTGTACTGTCAATAAGAAGACACAAGATTTAACAATACTGTGTTCTATCAAAAGAAGACACAAGATTTAACAATACTATGTAGTGTCAATAAGAAGACACAAGATTTAACAATACTGTGTACTGTCAATAAGAAGACACAAGATTTAACAATACTGTGTACTGTCAATAAGAAGACACAAGATTTAACAATACTGTGTACTGTCAATAAGAAGACACAAGATTTAACGAAACAGTGTACTATCAATAAGGAGACACAAGATTTAACAATACTGTGTACTGTCAATAAGAAGACACAAGATTTAACGATACTGTGTAATGTCAATAAGAAGACACAAGATTTGTATTGTTAAATCTTGTGTCTTCTTATTCACAAAACAGAGTATTGTTAAATCTTGCGTCTTCTTATCAACAGTACACAGTATTGTTATATCTTGTGTCTTCTTATTGACATTACACAGCATATTCAAATATTGTGTCTTCCTATTGATAGTACACAGTATTGTTAAATCTTGTAACTTCTTATTGACAGTACACAGTATTGTTAAATCTTGCGTCTTCTTATTGACAGTACAAAATATTGTTAAATCTTGTGTCTTCTTATTGATAATACACAGTATTGTTAAATTCTGTGTATTCTTATTGACAGTACACAGTATCATGAAATCTCGTGTCTTCTTATTGATAGTACACAGTATCGTTAAATCTTGTTTCTTCTTATTGACAGTACACAGTATTGTTAAATCTTGTGTCTTCTTATTGACAGAACACAGTATCGTAAAATATTGTGTCTTTTTATTGACATTACACAGTATTGTCAAACCTTGTGTCTTCTTATTGATAGTACATAGTATTGTTAAAACTTGCGTCTTCTTATCGACAGTACACAGTATTGCTAAATCTTGTGTTTTCTTATTGACAGTACACGCAGGGTATTGTTAAAAATTCTGTCTTCTTATTGACAGTTCACAGTATTGTTAAATCATGTGTTTTCTTATAGATAGTACACAATATCGTTAAATCTTGTGTCTTCGTATTGATAATACACAGTAATGTTAAATCTTGTGTCTCTTATTGACAGTACACAGTATTGTTAAATCTTCTGTCTTCTTATGGACAGTACACAGTATCGTTAAATCTAGTGTCTTCTTA
>NW_013684438.1:0-544 GCF_000517525.1 Limulus polyphemus | reverse complement strand
TATTGACAGTACACAAACAATAATGTGTCCTGTCATTAAGAAGACAGAAGATTTAACGATACTGTGTACTGTCAATAAGAAGACACAAGATTTAACGATACTGTGTACTGTAAATCTTGTGTCTTCTTATTGACAGTACACAGTATCGTTAAATCTTGTGTCTTCTTATTGAGAGTACACAGAATTGTTAAATCTTGTGTCTTCTTATGGACAGTACACAGTATCGTTAAATCTAGTGTCTTCTTATTGACAGTACACAGTATCGTTAAATCTTGTTTCTTCTTATTGACAGTACACAGTATCGTTAAATCATGTGTCTTCTTATTGACAGTACACAGTCATTATTGTTAAATCTTGTGTTTTCTTACTGACAGTACACATTATCGTTGAATATTGTGTCTTATTATTGACAGTACACAGAAACGTTAAATCTTGTGTCTTCTTATTGACAGTACACATTATCGTTGAATATTGTGTCTTCTTATTGACAGTACACAGTATCGTTAAATCATGTGTCTTGTTATTGACAGTTTCTTATTGACAG
>NW_013684437.1:1829-2736 GCF_000517525.1 Limulus polyphemus | reverse complement strand
TTGATAGTACACAGTATTTATAAATCTTGTGTCTTCTTATTGACAGAACACAGTATCGTTAAATCGTTTGTGTTCTTATTGATAGTACACAGTATTTATAAATCTTGTGTCTTCTTATTGACAGAACACAGTATCGTTAAATCGTTTGTGTTCTTATTGATAGTACACAGTATTGTTAAATCTTGTGTCTTCTTATTGACAGAACACAGTACCGTTAAATCTTGTGTCTTCTTATTGACAGTACACAGTATTGTTAAATCTTGTGTCTTTTTATTGACAGTACACAGTATCGTTAAATCTTGTGTCTTCTTATTGAGAGTACACAGTATTGTTCAATTTTGTGTCTTCTTATGGACAGTACAGTATAGTTAAATCTTGTGTCTTTCTTATTGACAGTACACAGTATCGTTAAATCTTGTGTCTTCTTATTGACAGTAAACAGTATCGTTAAATATTTTGTGTTCTTATTGGTAGTACACAGTATTAATAAATCTTGTGTCTTCTTATTGAGAGTACACAGTATCGTTAAATCGTTTGTGTTCTTATTGATAGTACACAGTATTTATAAATATTGTGTCTTCTTATTGACAGAACACAGTATCGTTAAATCTTGTGTCTTCTTATTGACAGTACACAGTATTGTTAAATCTTGTGTCTTTTTATTGACAGTACACAGTATCGTTAAATCTTATGTCTTCTTATTGAGAGTACACAGTATTGTTAAATCTTGTGTCTTCTTATGGACAGTACACAGTATAGTTAAATCTTGTGACTTCTTATTGACAGTACAGAGTATCGTTAAATCTTGTGTCTTCTTATTGACAGTACACAGTATCGTTAAATCTTGTCTTCTTATTGACAGTACACAGTATCGTTAAATCTTGTGTCTTCTTATTGACAGTACACA
>NW_013684437.1:0-802 GCF_000517525.1 Limulus polyphemus | reverse complement strand
CAGTACACAGTATCGTTGTATCGTTAAATCTTGTGTCTTCTTATTGACAGTACACAGTATCGTTAAATCTTGTGTCTTCTTATTGACAGTCAGTACACAGTATGTATAAATCTTGTGTCTTTTTATTGACAGAACACAGTATCGTTAAATCTTGTGTCTTCTTATTGACAGTACACAGTATTGTTAAATCTTGTGTCTTTTTATTGACAGTACACAGTATCGTTAAATATTGTGTCTTCTTATTGAGAGTACACAGTATTGTTAAATCTTGTGTCTTCTTTTGGACAGTAAACAGTATAGTTAAATCTTGTGTCTTCTTATTGACAGTACACAGTATCGTTAAATCTTGTGTCTGCTTATTGACAGTACACAGTATCGTTAAATCTTGTGTCTTCTTATTGAGAGTACACAGTATTGTTAAATATTGTGTCTTCTTATGGACAGTACACAGTATAGTTAAATCTTGTGACTTCTTATTGACAGTACACAGTATCGTTAAATCTTGTGTCTTCTTATTGACAGTACACAGTATCGTTAAATCTTGTCTTCTTATTGACAGTACACAGTATCGTTAAATCTTCTGTCTTCTTATTGACAGGACACATTATTGTTAAATCTTGTGTTTTCTTACTGACAGTACACACTATCGTTTGAATATTGTGTCTTCTTATTGACAGTACACAGTATCGTTAAATCTTTTGTGTTCTTATTGCCAGTACACAGTATCCTTAAATCTTGTGTCTTCTTATTCACAGTACACAGTATCGTTAAATCTTGTCTTCTTATTGACAGTACACAGTAT
>NW_013684436.1:0-1709 GCF_000517525.1 Limulus polyphemus | reverse complement strand
AGTCGAATGCCTTAACCAACTGGCCATGCCGGGCCCAAAGATGTAGCTAACAAAATTACTGTAGTCTTCGCTATAGTGACATCGTCTGAAACGGTACAAACCCATATTGATTACACAATATCCAAATATTTTGAGGGTTTTGCCCCTAATATTGACTATAAATAAGTACATTATGTATTTTTCTTTCTAAATTCAGAAAACACTTGGTTTCGGTGAAAAAGAAATTCATAGTCGATATTACCTACTAACGATTGAAAAAATCTACTTTCCGAGATAAAAAAAAACAACAAAAACTATAACGACGTTAAGAAGCGTTTAATACCACACTGCTGCCATCTCTTGGCAAGAATGAACGGTCTAAAAAAAAAAACTGTCGGGAAATCTCATGAATTCTTCTCACAAATTTTTGTTCGTATTAATTTTAGAAGCGATTTTCGGCTCGTAAAGAACAAAATTTCCAAACTATAGGATTTAAATGTGATTAACCCTTTCGCCTGTAGCTAGTGTGGAAGTTTATATTTTGGAAGTCGCACGGTTAAGGAAAGCTGAAACTGGGCCCATTACATGATCCATTGGGCCCCTCCCAACATGGACGGTTAAGAAAAGCTGAAACTGGGCCCATTACATGATCTGTTGGTCCCCTCCCAACATGGATGGTTAAGAAAAGCTGAAACCGGGCCCATTACATGATCCATTGTCCCCTCCTAACATGCACGGTTAAGAAAGCTGAAACCGGGCCCATTACATGATCCATTGGGCCCCTCCTAAAATGCACGGTTAAGAAAAACTGAAACCGATGCCATTACATGAACCATTAGTCCCCTCCCAACATAGACGGTTAAGAAAAGCTGAAACCGGGACTATTTTGCAGTCTCTTCTGTATTAAAAAATGGTTAAACCACTACTTTGAATACTTGCTCGTGACACGTTACATAAGTTGTTTCAAATGTTCAGTTGTTGTTGGGAGGGGACCAATGGATCATGTAATGGTCCCGGTTTCAGCTTTTCTAAAACCTGCATGTTAGGAGGGGCCCAATGGATCACGTAATGGGTCCACATCTAAAATCAGATTAATGGACGACATTAGTCTTTAGGGTAGGTCGTCTCCCCGCTATTGTTGGCACTGCTAAGAAAGAACTTCACAACCTAAAATTATAGATGTTACGGTTGAGATTCAATACTTCGTGGCCAATTGGAAGGGTGTAAGAGTCTAAAACTTATCACAAACTGTTTTCTTAAACACACCGTATAACCTTACAACACAAGAAGTCAGAAGAGTGAGGGAACCGAATGTCTACATCGTACACTGACAGTCTTAGAAGGATCTTGTACTTTCGTAGACAGTTTTAGTGTGAGTAAATAAGAGCCCTACTTCATCCTGAGGTGGTCCCACTTATTAAGAAAGAATCATTTCTGATCGGTTATATGTACGTTTTGTCTCACCATTTTGATACACCTACTTTCTAATGTTAATAAATGGTCACCCTAAAATATGAGTGGTGAAAACTGTAAAATCAAACCACACGTTTTACACATTGGCCATTGAAAACCCAAGTTCTCATAACCCACATGCATCTCATCAAACAAATCTCAGGTTTGTTTTGTTTTTCATCAACACAATATAAATTATATGAAATCTCAGGTTTGTTTTGTTTTTCATCAACACAATATAAATTATATGAAATCTCAGGTTTGTTTTGTTTTTCATC
>NW_013684435.1:0-1709 GCF_000517525.1 Limulus polyphemus | reverse complement strand
AACAAGATGTGTATGTAAGTTGTACGTAACCCTGAGTCATGAACAAGATGTGTATGTAAGTTGTACGTAACCCTGAGTCATGAACAAGATGTGTCTGTAAGTTGTACGTAACCCTGAGTCATGAACAAGATGTGTATGTAAGTTGTATAACCTTGAGTCATGAACAAGATGTGTATGTAAGTTGTACGTAACCCTGAGTCATGAATAAGATGTGTTTGTAAGTTGTATACGTAACCCTGAGTCATGAACAAGATGTGTATGTAAGTTGTACGTAACCCTGAGTCATGAACAAGATGTGTATGTAAGTTGTATGTAACTATATTCAGTAAGTAAATCTGTCAGTGAGTTGTGATTACATGAAATTTATTATTACAGAATCTAATTAATATTATCTCAACTAATAAAACCAAATCTTACCAATCTGACCTTCGGACATAATTCCACAAAACTTCTCGCCACCCAGTTCAAAGAAGTCGGCTTCACACTTGTCGTCGTATTCAACGTCGAACAGCTCCACCTGGAGGCGCAGCATGCACACAAAACTAGAGTTTTTAGTAATGACGTAATCACAGATTCGGCGATTGTCGTAGTTCGACGGAAAATTGGGACTGGCAAGTGTAAACTGAGGGGCAGTGAAGTTCTTATCACAGCTAAGAGACGGGCATTCTTGCTGGACAGCGGTCAGCAGAAAACCGAGGCCCGAACCATCTCCGTCTGAATGAAACTTCATTACTACTTCTGATTCCTGAAACTGGATGATACCTGGAGAAACAGTTTACAGGAAGTGAAAAATGTAAAATATTAAACGTTCATGAGTACAAACTGATGACGTACAATACACCTTCAAGCCGTTGCTTTTCTGAAATTAAAACAAGTATGCACTTAGAGAACGATTTATTTTCAACAAATATACCTTTAAAAATAGTCTATTTATAACGAGTCGAGCGCAGCCTAGCGGTTAGATTCTAGGGTCCCTTCAGCAAAATAGCGTTCCGCATTTTGGGTCCTTGGGTGTGTTATAAGAGTGACGGTGAGCATCCACTATTACATTAGACTAGTTGCTCTCTTTCTAGTCTATAAGCCCAAGTTCAGAGACGACAACCTTTGCGCAAATATCCGAAAGAAACAAATAAACACAAACTACTTATAACACGAGGATTTGTATAAGATTCAATAAAGACAAGGTCAAAGTGCAAAGTATCATGTGGCGAAAACCCATCTTTCTATCAGGCTCATACTTTCCCATTAAGGTCCGAAGCAAGTCGATCACTAGCCGCCCACCAGCAAACAGAGCGTCTTCTGGTACTTGACTTCATAAGTCTTTATTACTTGAGCTAACTCAAGAAATGTATCGGTTTAAAACGTGCACACAGATGTAGATATATAGATCCAGAAAGTTTTTCACGTAGGTTTTATGATAGTTAGTAGGAGTATGTGTGTGTATGGGGGAAGTACAGGTAAGAGTGTGCTCCCCTCACACTTCCTGTGGGAAGAGTACAGGTAAGAGTGTGCTCCCCTCACACTTCCTGTGGGAAGAGTACAGGTAAGAGTGTGCTCCCCTCACACTTCCCGTGGGAGGAGTACAGGTAAGAGTGTGCTCCCCTCACACTTCCCGCGGGGGATAACAGGTAAAGAATGTGCTCCCCTCACACTTCCAGTGGGAAGAGTACAGGTAAGAGTGTGCTCCCCTCATCACTTCCCGTGGGAGG
>NW_013684434.1:0-1711 GCF_000517525.1 Limulus polyphemus | reverse complement strand
TAACCCTATTCTAGTAGTTACAAATTTCAATGTCGTTTTATTATAACCCTTTTCTCCTATTATTTTCAAACGTTTTAGAAAAATAAACATGCCATTCTTTCACAAGTGCATATAGATATCGATCTCGATCCAAAATGTATTTAAAATGTTACTGGGGTCGTAATAAAATAACCTTAAAGTGGATTTCTTGTAAGGATTTAACATTACTAAGATTTTTCTCTTGTGTTATCCACCTGATGGCACGTGGATAAACCTTACACTAAAGAGCTCACAAGTCTCAGGCTCAGCTTGTCCCTAATTTTACAATAAACTTTACTCCCCTTCTGGACAGTTGGTAAACGTTACTCTCCTTCTGGACAGTTGGTAAACGTTTACTCCCCTTCTGGACAGTAGGTGAACTTTACTCCCCTTCTGGACAGTAGGTGAACTTTACTCCCCTTCTGGACAGTAGGTGTGGACAGTTGGTAAACGTTACTCCCCTTCTAAACTTTACTCCCCTTCCCAACTGTCCAGAAGTGGAGTAAAGTTCACCTACTGTCCAGAAGGGGAGTAAAGTTTACCAACTGTTCAGAAGGGTAGTAAAGTTTACCTACTGTCCAGAAGGGGAGTCAAGTTTACCTACTGACCAGAAGGGGAGTCAAGTTTACCTACTGACCAGAAGGGGAGTCAAGTTTACCTACTGACCAGAAGGGAAAAAAATCATTAAATTCCTCTTGCCTCCTACGAGTTAGTCTTAACCAGCACGTGTGAACTATTGTGACACACTTAACAATCCCACAGTAGAATATAGAGAACGTGTCTAGTGAATTATCACGAGGCTCGTACGTTGGATTTTTCAACCTGCAACTAAGCACAATAATCATTAGGCAACGCCCGGCCTCCTCTAGATTTCATTTTCTTGAATTCATGAATATTAATTAATACATATTAATACGTGAAGATGCATCAAATTAATTGGTTCATTTATGTTCCTTCTTGTCACCATCTAAATCATAAAATTTTAAGGACATCAGACAATAATGTCATAATTAAACGTTCATTTTTTCCGTAGGCTTTTCTCTCGCTCTCGGTAACCTCCTGGCTCAACAGAAACACAAACTGCCTCGTCTACTCTCGTTTCATTAGATATCTGCCTTGTATCCACCTCAGGAATCAAACCTCGAATTTTACCTCTTCTAAACTCTTAATCTTGCCACTGTGCCACCGAAGCTTGTTAACACCTGCTACATAAATTAGGTTATTTTCTAGCGGAAACTGATAAATAAGATATATTTTTAGGTCACACCATAGTTTGGCAACTTTGCAGACATTGATGTTAAAAGATAGTCTCGGGTTCAAAATAAAATGCGTGTTGTTTTGAACTAATTATTAATTCCAGTACGAGTTCCTCACTAAACATCAATGTTTCGTATTTAATCTGATATCTACTTATCTCAGCTTCATTTCCTCTTGAAGTTTTGGATCTTCTCTCAACACGATCTTTTTCTTGATATTAATTGACTTGTGTTCGATAGAATCACCGTTATCATGTTAGAGGTTGGTATTATGTTAACATTATATTATTAGTGGGACCTCAAGCGGTGATTTTAAAGAGACAAATATATTAAACATTTTACATACAAATAACACATAATTATAAGTTAGTGATTTTTTTTCTCTCGAAGAAACCACTTCGTATTTAGTATTTTCAACCTGGTTTGTTTGTTTGTTT
>NW_013684433.1:0-1711 GCF_000517525.1 Limulus polyphemus | reverse complement strand
ATTGTTGATATTACTTCTATAATGTCTCAATAGAATGTACGAAGAAAGAATATTTGGGATTGTTGGAATTACTTCTATAATATCTCAATAGAATGTACGAAGAAAGAATATTTGGGATTGTTGAAATTACTTCTATAATGTCTCAATAGAATGTACGAAGAAAGAATATTTGGGATTGTTGAAATTACTTCTATAATGTCTCAATAGAACGAGCGAAGGAGGAATATTTGGGATTGTTGGAATTACTTCTATAATGTCTCAATAGAACGAGCGAAGGAGGAATATTTTAAGAGGGGCAAATCATGAGACCACCCCACCTCACCCACTGACATTAATTTCCATAAAACGAAACATTCTTACTTCGTTAACAAGTAACAGGAATACCCATTGTTTAGCTGTTATACTAAATGTTGTTGTTTTTTAACATGTATTTCACTGGCTACTGTGATTTTTCCCGCTGATATTTAATTAGTTAATAATCTTGCAACTTTTTATCTTTAATAAACATCGTGATATATTTTAACATTTAAAATTGTTACTTTTGTTTTAAGAAGAAGCAGGTAACTCCCTCTATCTGGAGGAGAAAACTAGAACTAACGTGATGTTCTCAAGTGTGCTTGAACAGGTTTCAAATGCCAATGAACATTTGGTCGTATGAAAACCTATATATATATATATATATATATTGTTTCTGATATTCTCAAGGGCTAGAGCTACGATAGACGTCCCTAATTCTGAATTCTCAAGGGCTAGAGCAACGATAGACGTCCCTAATTCTGAATTCTCAAGGGCTAGAGCTACGATAGACGTCCCTAATTCTGAACTGATAGACTAGAGAGAATGTAGCTAGTCAAAACAGCGCCGACAACCAATTCGTGAGGTACTTTTGTCTCATCGAATGGTTAGATTTAACTCTCACTCTTATAACGCGCTTACTGACCTAAACTGCGGAGCGCGATTTGCGCCAACGGGACACGAGCCATGGACCCTCGAATCTATAATCCGACACGCTAAGCACTAAATAACGCCCGACCAGGTATGTTACACAGTCTAAGGTAATTCATGCTGAATATTCTCCAGTGTAATTTTAATTTTAAAATTTTAGCAAGATATTATCTCCACCCCCTTCTATATGTTTATAATATATTTATCCTGAGAAACATTTGTTGTAGATTTTACGAATGTGTTTCACATATATATACTTTTTCCTTTAGAAGTTCTGTAAAACATTTTGTGTGTGTGTAGTGATAGATAATAAAATCTCAAACCCACAAAAGCTCATTATTAGCTTACAGCAGACTTGTTTTTATTATTTATACTGTGTTCAAACACATGTCTTTTATTCTCTTGACACGGCTATCATATTTAACTTCAGTTTTAATCGCAACGTCCTGCTTCCTGCACGTATAACTGATACAATCGGGGTGACTTGTAGGGGGTAAACGTCATTGTTCTTCGTGTTTATACGCCTTGAAACGGAAGTAAGAATGAATTGTTATCACGCTAGTAACAGGAAGAGAAAAGAAAGTATCTTTTCCAGCATCTAGGCATCCTTCTAGTTTCAATGCTGCCACTTGATGGCACAGATAAATACTTAGACAGACAATAGCACTAATCATAATTACAAAATACACTCAACAATCACGTGAAATTACACGCAGAACATGATTATGTAATGCTAATATTCGTTTTTTTTCTTTATTAGAGTTAA
>NW_013684432.1:0-1711 GCF_000517525.1 Limulus polyphemus | reverse complement strand
GTGAATATAGAATATATAGAGTACAAGTAAAGACCTTAATTAGAGTTGACTTTGACGAGTTCGGTGTGAATACAGAATATATAGAGTGCAAGTAGAGACCTTAATTACAGTTGACATTGACGAGTACAGTGTGAATATAGAATATATATAGAGTATATATAGAATATATAGAGTACAAGTAGAGACTTTAATTAGAGTTGACATTGACGAGTACAGTGTGAATATAGAATATATATAGAGTATATATAGAATATATAGAGTACAAGTAGAGACTTTAATTAGAGTTGACATTGACGAGTACAGTGTGAATATAGAATATATATAGAGTATATATAGAATATATAGAGTACAAGTAGAGACTTTAATTAGAGTTGACATTGACGAGTACAGTGTGAATATAGAATATATAAAGTACAGTAGAGACCATAATTAGAGTTGACTTTGACGAGTACAGTGTGAATATAGAATATATAGAGTACAAGTAGAGACCTTAATTAGAGTTGACATTGACGAGTACAGTGTGAATATAGAATATATATAGAATACAAGTAGATACCTTAAGTAGAGTTGACATTGACGAGTACTTCTATATATACTCCATATATATTCTATATTCACACTGTACTCGTCAATGTCAACCCTAACTAAGGTCTCTACTTGTACTCTATATATTCTATATATACTCTATATATATTCTATATTCACACCGAAGTAAAATAGAAAATGAACAAATTAATAAATATTATCAAAAGCGTAAAAATACAAGTTATTTAAAAATACGTAAACAAGAAACTTGTTTCTTTGTTCAATTTGTCGCAAAGTTAGTGGAGGGCTATCTTATCTAGCCATCTCTCAGAAGTGATAGATTGGAGCGAAAACAGCTTGTCAACACCACCCACCGCAAACGCTTGGACTACACTTTTAACCAACGGGATTATTCATAACATTATAACTTCCCACGGGTGAAAGGGCGAGCGAGCCGAGCGCCCTAATAACCACATTAAAATAACAAATAATTAAAAATTGTTATTATTGTTTACTGCAACGGGATATCTGTACTCTGTTCACAATTGGGAATCGAACACCGGATTTTAGCGTTGTAAGTTCATGACCTGACAGTTCATCCACCGAGGATCTTTAGCCAATGCAGGAAATAAAAAGTGCCCTGTGTAAGAGAACACAAACAAAATTACAACCGAAAAAGTTTACGATAAAAAGTGCCCTGTGTAAGAAAAAACAAACAAAATTACAACCGAGAAAATTTACGATAAAAAGTGCCCTGTGTAAGAAAAAACAACAAAATTACAACCAAGAAAGTTTACAATAAAATTTAGATAATTATTTTAGCAACAGAATGCCAAACAAATGAAATGTCCTTGATATACTAGTTGATATAGATATTTTGTAATTGGTGTTCAATACAATGTCTGTCCATCATTAATAGCTTCTCGCTTAGAGCACAGAAATATTTCTCGAAAACCCAGTAATCCGTGGATCTTGCTGATCTTACGAATTTTGATGGATTTCATAGCTAATTAGTGATAATTCTAACTCTATATATCTTATACTCGCACTGTACTCGTCAATGTCAACTCTAATTAAGGTCTCTACTTGTACTCTATATATTATTTCAGATGTAAGTTTGGGACCTAAGGTCCGGGAACACAGCACGGATAATGGTCCACCAACAACAAATAGTCAAGCTGTTTTT
>NW_013684431.1:0-1711 GCF_000517525.1 Limulus polyphemus | reverse complement strand
CCGTTTAACTATGAAATGTTTAACACCTTGTAAATATGAAGCGTTTAATACTGTGTAAATATGAAATATTTAACATCGTGTAAGTATGAAATGTTTAACACCTTGTAAATATGAAATGTTTAACACCGTGTAAATATGAAATGTTTAACACCTCGTAAATATGAAATGTTTAACACCTTGTAAATATGAAATGTTTAACACCGTGTAAATATGAAATATCTAACATTTTGTAAATATGAAATATTTAACATTTTGTAAATATGAAATGATTAACACCGTGTAAGTATGAAATGTTTAACACCGTGTAAATATGAAATATTTAACACCGTGTAAATATGAAATGTTTAACATCGTGTAACTATGAAATGTTTAACACCTTGTAAATATGAAATGTTTAACACCGTGTAAATATGAAATGTTTAACACCTTGTAAATATGAAATGTTTAACACCTTGTAAATATGAAATATTTAACACCTTGTAAATATGAAATATTTAACACCGTTTAACTATGAAATGTTCAACACCTTGTAAATATGAAATGTTTAACACCTTGTAAATATGAAATGTTCAACACCTTGTAAATATGAAATGTTTAACATCGTGTAAGTATGAAATGTTTAACCTCGATTAACTATGAAATGTTTAACACTTTGTAAGTATGAAAGTACAGTACAAGGTTGTATTTACTTCTATTTAATACATCACCTGTGTACTTCACAGTACAAGGTTGTATTTACTTCTATTTAATACATCACCTGTGTACTTCACAGTACAAGGTTGTATTTACTTCTATTTAATACATCACCTGTGTACTTCACAGTACAAGGTTGTATTTACTTCTATTTAATACATCACCTGTGTATTTCACAGTACAAGGTTGTATTTACTTCCATTTAATACATCACCTGTGTACTTCACAGTACAAGGTTGTATTTACTTCTATTTAATACATCACCTGTGTATTTCACAGTACAAGGTTGTATTTACTTCCATTGAATACATCACCTGTGTACTTCACAGTACAAGGTTGAATTTACCTTCTACAACCACATTTTGTAAATTTGGAAGTCATTGTTGTCTGCAGCCAACAGTATGCTCTAGAATTGTTGAGCGCGTGTTTGTAACAGGCGTCTTTACAAAATATTCTTGCACGATTAAACTATAATATAAAAGCGTTTTTTTTTGCATATTCTCGATGAGATGGCTCCTTTGACAAAAGGGGGTCTCGTTGAGTGCCTGTGTGACGTCACACCAAATCATTGTGATGCGACTAGGAGCTTGTGAAATTTTAGTTTGTGAGCTTTCGTCAATTTTCAAATCAACTTTTTTATATTATTAACGATATTAAATGGCACGACTACTTTTTTGAGTTTTTGGATCGAAGGGTTCCCTTTCGTAACCATAAACTCACTTTAGGAATAATCGCTTTGCTCTGAATTTAGTTTGGGAGCAGCCGTTGCGCTCAGCTGTGCTCATGTTTCGTTTTCGTGAATAACTTTTTTCAAGACGTTGACTCTCTATATCTTTTAATGTTAACATATTATATCAAGACGTTGACTCTGTATATCGTTTAATGTTAACATATTATATCGAGACGTTGACTCTGTATATCGTTTAATATAAACATATTATATCAAGACGTTGACTCTGTATATCGTTTAATATTAACATATTATATCAAGACGTTGACTCTGTATATCGTTTAATAT
>NW_013684430.1:0-1711 GCF_000517525.1 Limulus polyphemus | reverse complement strand
AATCATAACATCCTACACTTTTATATAGAATCGTTCGTTCATTTACTTAATCATAATATCTTATCTTCCTCGGCTAGTTCTGATATTTACCTGTTCCACCCTGATATCCCAGTCGCCATGGATACGTTTTCCTCGAATATACTTTGCCCTGCGGAAAAAAAAAAGGATTTACATAATTATTTAGGACAAACCTTTTGACGTTTCGTTCATTATATATGCTTATGTTGATGTGTTTCTTCGTTTTGCTATATTTATTTATTCATTTATTAGACATGACGTAACTATTAAAAAGATCTGTCAGTGCACTGTACACGAAGTAGTCATGACGTAACTATAAAAAAGGACCTGTCAGGGCACTGAACAGGAAGTAGTCATGACGTAACTATAAAAAGGACCTGTCAGGGCACTGTACACGAAGTAGTCATGACGTAACTATAAAAAATATCTGTCAGGGCACTGAACACGAAGTAGTCATGACGTAACTATAAAGAAAGGACCTGTCAGGGCACTGTACACGAAGTAGTCATGACGTAACTATAAAAAAGATCTGTCAGGGCACTGTACACGAAGTAGACATGGCGTAACTATAAAAAATATCTGTCAGGGCACTGTACACGAAGTAGTCATGACGTAACTATAAAGAAAGGACCTGTCAGGGCACTGAACAGGAAGTAGTCATGACGTAACTATAAAGAAAGGACCTGTCATGTACAGTGCCCTGACAGGTCCTTTTTTATAGTTACGTCATGTTTACTTCGTGTACAGTGCCCTGACAGGTCCTTTCTTTATAGTTACGTCATGTTTACTTCGTGTACAGTGCCCTGACAGATCCTTTTTTTATAGTTACGTCATGTTTACTTCGTGTTCAGTGCCTGACAGATCTTTGTTATAGTTACGTCATGTCTACTTCGTGTACAGTGCCCCGAAGTAAACATGGCGTAACTATAAAGAAAGGACCTGTCAGGGCACTGTACACGAAGTAGTCATGGGCTTTCTGTGCTGTACCCACCACGACTATCGAAATCCAGTTTTTAGCGTCGTAAGCCTGCAGACTTACTGATAAGCCACTAGGGAGGGGAAGAAAGGATGAAAGGTCACACTATTTTTTACACATAAGTGGTCAAGATTGGTCATTGCAATCATGACGGTGTTGGTTGCTTTAACAGATGAAAACATATATAGTCTACATGAATGAAGTTAACATATACGAGATATCTCACCAGTCCGTACTGAAGTCATCAACAACAAGAAGGGTTTTGTTCTTTTCTTTATTGTAAGCTGTTCTTCCAGACGAGGCTCCTGACATCAGGAAGGAAGTGACGTTTCTGGCGGGAGAACTAGGGGCGCTCGTGGTGGAGCTGGGTCGTGAGGGGTCTGGATCACGCGAAGGTTGCTGAGGTTCAACACGGGGATGCTGATCTCGAGGTTCTTGTTCATCTTCGAGTTCTCCCGACAGATCACCAGATGAGAAACGCCTCCTCAGATAACTGGTGGTGGAGGCGAAACTCTGGCGAAAACTTGAGAAGGAAATGATTGGTGTCTGGGAACTCCAACAGAAAAATAGAAAACGTCACAGATTCTGGTTCTTGTGTTCCGTGGAGTTCTAAAATAAAGGAAGAACCGGAGCTAAGTTTATGTCAAATATATAACACTAAATCCACGCATACGGGTTCTTGTGTTCAATAGAGTTCTAAAATAAAGGAAGAACCGG
>NW_013684429.1:0-1712 GCF_000517525.1 Limulus polyphemus | reverse complement strand
CGTGATTTTTTGTGGCAGCTGGTTGATTCAAAAAAGTCACAGAAAGATCTGCAACCATAGTTTGTGTCTAAACATAACTTAAAATAAAATAATTTCCAGAAAATCAAAACCGGACTTTGCCTAGAGTGTATGGCACAAGATCTGACTTATTTCAATGTATGCCATTTGCAATTAGTGCACCGTGAATAAATTTCATGTTATAATTTACCTGAAATTCATCAAAAGTAATGTAGCACCAGTTTTATTATACTGAGAAACAACTATGGATAGTTATTAGCTGACAGTGCAGCTACCAGACACCAAAACAACAACAACAAAATGTTAAATATATTTTACTATATATATGTTTTTCGTCTGTTACTGAATGAGTACAGAAAAGTACTAAAGTTTAAAGTGTGGAATTGTATGTTACTAATACGTTTAGTTCTTTTTCTGTCGTTACAGTTCGTACTCGTTTTGTTGTAATGTGTATCCATAATTAAATGCAATGCTTAGGGTAGCACAATAATGAATAAACACATTTAAACATTATTTAACTGTTAAAAGATAAGAATCAAAGGATGAGAAAATGTTACTTTGGGCATTGTAGTAACAGGTCAAACCCCAGTTATTTTACGAGGTGGGAGGAGCACGCAAGTGTATAATAAAACATTGAAAGAGTTCATACCACACGATCAACTTCTTAACTACAAGAAATGAGAAGGAAATGAACACAGCAAAGGAAACACAAGCACTCAGTAAAAACAAATCAACAGAATCTTTAATCACAAATAAAGTACGAGTTTGAACTCATCTGGAATGTTTTTCATTTGATTATATTGGTCAACTTCTATATTCGTAGTCAGATTCAGTTGGTTTTTTTAGGAAAATGGTAGGTTGAATACAAAACTTCTGCACAGGATATAGACGTGACAAGTTATAACGATATTTATATTGTTAAATTTAGACCAAGGTCGTAGTACAGTATCTAAATATTTCGACTTTTTTACAATATACTTTTTTCTGGAAATAAAAACCAAACATGGAACCTACTACTGAAGAGTAAAAGAAAACGTCAGCATTTCTCATCACTTACCACAATACCAAATCCGGAGTTCGAACTAGTTTATGACAGAAAAACATCATACACTATCTTATAACCTCAAAATATATAAGCAATACAAGCTGAAAAGGGGTTAAGGTACGAGGGTCAAAGATCGAGAAACCTATGTAATCATAATATGGCAAACAATTTAGTACTGCAAATATACAACAGGTGGATACAGATTGTTTAAGAAATATTCTTTATTCCTGTTACGTATTCTGTAATGCATGAGATGAATTTCTTTTCATTTGGGGATACTTTTGAGACTTGAAGATCGACCTGATTGACCATTTTATTATTGGACTGTGTTTTTTTTTCTTCCCATGTGTCTATGATTATAAATAATATGAAATAAATCTATATATCAACCTTGTTTATGCCAAACGTATAAAAATAGTTTTTTTATTACCTATAAAACTAAATAACTGATTAACATAAAAAATGAAAAACAAATAAAAATTAGACAAAGATAAGCATAACAACCGAACGACCCTTATAATCCTTAAGGTATCCCCAGGTGAAATTAATTTCATACACTATAGAACGTAACGAAACGTCGTACATGAAAACACTTTCTAAATAGTCTGAATTCACCTCATATATTCACAGTACTATATTGTTTTGCTTC
>NW_013684428.1:0-1712 GCF_000517525.1 Limulus polyphemus | reverse complement strand
CTAGAATTTTGCATGTAAATACGCAAGTATGCAACGAACGTTCATATAAAATTTGGAGATGATCCGTTTAAATGGAACGAAGTACTGGTACAAAACGCAAAACCTTCCATATCTCCTTTAAAAGAAACCGTAGGAAGGTAAAACTCTGCATATCACTACGCAACGTTAAAGTGTACCTACAAACCAAATTTGGTGAAGAATCATCAATTTAGGACCCTCTGGTAACAAGAAATCGAAAAACAATCAGTAAACAAAAGCTTCACTGCAGTACACATACGCTTTCAGAAAAACCAATAAAAGAGTAACATAAAACGACCACAAAAGTCGCAAAAGTAATAATAGAAGGCTAGAATTTTGCATGTAAATACGCAAGTATGCAACGAACGTTCATACAAAATTTGGAGATGATCCGTTTAAATGGAACGAAGTACTGGTACAAAACGCAAAACCTTCCATATCTCCTTTAAAACAAACAGTAGGAAAGTAAAACTCTGCATATTACTACGCAACGTTAAAGTGTACCTACATACCAAATTTGGTGAAGAAACATCAATTTAGGACCCTCTGGTAACAAAAAATCGAAAAACAATCAGTAACAAAAAGCTTCACTGCAGTACACATACGCTTTCAGAAAAAACAATAAAAGAGTAACATAAAACGACCACAAAAGTCGCCAAACTGATAACAGAAGGCTAGAATTTTGCATGTAAATACGCAAGCACGCAATGAACGTTCATACAAAATTTGGAGATGATCCATCCAAATGGAACGACGTACTGGTACAAAACGCAAAACCTTCCATATCTCCTTTAAAACAAACAGTAGGAAGGTAAAACTCTGCATATTACTACGCAACGTTAAAGTGTACCTACATACCAAATTTGGTGAAGAATCATCAATTTAGGACCCTCTGGTAACAAGAAATCGAAAAACAATCAATAACAAAAAGCTTCTCTGCAGTACACATACGCTTTCAGAAAAAACAATAAAAGAGTAACATAAAACGACCACAATTGTCGCAAAAATGATAATAGAAGGCTACAATTTTGCATGTAAATACGCAAGTATGCATCGAACGTTCATATAAAATTTGGAGATGATCCGTCCAATTGGAACGACGTACTGGTACAAAACGCAAAACCTTCCATATCTCCTTTAAAACAAACAGTAGGAAGGTAAAACTCTGCATATTACTACGCAACGTTAAAGTGTACCTACATACCAAATTTGGTGAAGAATCATCAATTTAGGACCCTTCTGGTAACAAGAAATCGAAAAACAATCAGTAACCAAAAGCTTCACTGCAGTACACATACGCTTTCAGAAAAAACAATAAAAGAGTAACATAAAACGACCACAAAAGTCGTAAAAATTATAATAGAAGGTTATGATTGGGCATGTAAATACGCAAGTATGCATCGAACGTTCATATAAAATTTGGAGATGATCCGTCCAATTGGAACGACGTACTGGTACAAAACGCAAAACCTTCCATATCTCCTTTAAAACAAACAGTAGGAAGGTAAAACTCTGCATATTACTACGCAACGTTAAAGTGTACCTACATACCAAATTTTGTGAAGAATCATCAATTTAGGACCCTCTGGTAACGACGTAATGGTACAAAACGCAAAACCTTCCATATCTCCTTTAAAACAAACAGTAGGAAGGTAAAACTCTGCATATTACTACGCAACGTTAAAGTGTACCTA
>NW_013684427.1:0-1712 GCF_000517525.1 Limulus polyphemus | reverse complement strand
CTGTACCTTATACACATATCAAGCTCACACCTGAGTGATTTCATTACAGTTTAATATAGTGTACTTACTATTCACATTTGATTATTTTGAACTTGTATAAAAACATCAGGTTTGAAATAAATAAATAAATAATACAGTAGCTGGACCTGTTTTACAATGTTACTAGAGGCATGATTTACTGATCAGCTGGAGCTGTTTTACAATGTTACTAGAGGCATGATTTACTGATCAGCTGGAGCTGTTTTACAATGTTACTAGAGGCATGATTTACTGATCAGCTGGACATGTTTTACAATGTTACTAGAGGCATGATTTACTGATCAGCTGGACATGTTTTACAATGTTACTAGAGGCATGATTTACTGATCAGCTGGACCTGTTTTACAATGTTACTAAAGGCATGATTTACTGATCAGCTGACCTGTTCTGACATTCATGCTATACACCACACAATGTATTGTTTCATGTTTTACACCACACAACTTAATGTTTCGTGTTTTACACCACACAATCGAATGTTTCGTGTTTTACACCACACAATCGAATGTTTCGTGTTTTACACCACACAATCGAATGTTTCGTGCTATACACCACACAATGTATTGTTTCATGTTTTACACCACACAACTTAATGTTTCATGTTTTACACCACACAACTTAATGTTTCATGTTTTACACCACACAACTTAATGTTTCATGTTTTTACACCACACAACTTAATGTTTCATGTTATACACACACAACTTAATGTTTATGTTTATACACTACACAACTCAATGTTTTATTTTATACACTACACAACTCAATGTTTTATTTTATACACTACACAACTCATTGTTTTATACACTACACAACTCAATGTTTTATGTTATACAATCACACAACTTAATGTTTCATTCTATACACCACCACTTATTGTCTCATTCTGTACTGAACACTACTTAATGGTTCATTCTGTACACCACATAACTTAATGGTTCATTGTGTACTCCACAGAACTTAATGTTTCGATCTGTACTCCACACAACTTAATGTTTCTTTCTGTACTCCACACAACTTAATGTTTCATTCTATACACCACACAACTTAATTGTTCATTCTATACACCACACAACTTAATTGTTCATTCTATACCCCACACAACTTAATGGTTCATTCTATACACCACACAACTTAATTGTTCATTCTATACACCACACAACCTAATGGTTCATTCTATACACCACACAACTTAATTGTTCATTCTATACACCACACAATTTAATGTTTCATTCTATACACCACACAATTTAATGTTTCATTCTATACACCACACAACTTAATGGTTCATTCTATACACCACACAACTTAATGGTTCGTTTCTGTACTCCACACAACTTAGTGTTTCGTTTCTGTACTCCACACAACTTAGTGTTTCGTTTCTGTACTCCACACAACTTAGTGTTTCGTTTCTGTATTCCACACAACTTAGTGTTTCGTTTCTGTACTCCACACAACTTAATGTTTCGTTTATGTACTCCTGATGTACGGTACAGCAGATTATGAGTTTGAATAATTAATCTACACACTGTACCTTATACACATATCAAGCTCACACAAGACCATATGTAAATTATGAGTTTGAATAATTAATCTACACACTGTACTTTATACACATATCAAGCTCACACAAGACCGTATGTAAATTATGAGTTTGAATAATTAATCTACAC
>NW_013684426.1:0-1713 GCF_000517525.1 Limulus polyphemus | reverse complement strand
GTAATAAACCGTTCGTCAAGGAAGAACGGTAATATATGTATAAGTAATAAATGGTTCGTCAAGGAAGAACGGTAATATACGTATAAGTAATAAATAGTTCGTTGTCCCTTACGGAGTAAAGTATTATAACGATTCTCTGTTATCCTATCGTCCCTTACAGAGTAAAGTATTATAACGATTCTCTGTTATCCTATCGTCCTTACTGTCCACTCTTCCCGATAAAAAAAAACAAAAAAACTATATATCATTGTATTTTTCTTTTTACAACCTTTCTCTTGAGGAACCAAGCAATTCTTAGGTTCTCTATACCTGTTTTACTGAATATCGTGCTATAATCTAATGATGAAGACGATTTCTATTCATACAGGTGTATTACCGTCCTCTCTTGTATTAACTAATACCAACTAATAGTGAGATTTTTTGTATCTGTATAGGTATATTACTAACTTCTCCAGACAAGCCGAGTAATAGTACTTTACTCCGTAAGGGACGATAGGATAACAGAGAATCGTTATAATACTTTACTCCATAAGGGACGATAGGATAACAGAGAATCGTTATAATACTTTACTCCGTAAGAGACGATAAGATAACAGAGAATCGTTATAATACTTTACTCCGTAAGTGACGATAGGATAACAGAGAATCGTTATAATACCTTACTCCATAATATGTATTATGCACGGACTCCGCCCCTTTGTATTTTAGTATTTTTTCGTTCGTGTCATAAAATATTCCTTTTCCTCCCCTTTTTTATTTACCATTCTTAGTTCTGTGTCATCTTACTTTATTGGTTACTGTACGAGTTTTTTCCCTGTTTCTGTTGAATTTCTGTTTAAATAATGACAAAAAAGGATACTCAATTATTCAGTCTGTGTTAAATTTCTGTTTAAATGATGACAAAAAAGGATACTCAATTATTCTGTCTTTGTTGAATTTCTGTTTAAATGATGACAAAAAAAGGATACTCAATTATTTTGTCTCTGTTGAATATCTGTTTAAATTGCAAAACGGTAGTCTCTAGTTATCGTATGTTTTGCATCACTTCTTTTTCTTTGGTCTGTGGGCCGGGCGTGGCCACGTTGGGCTGCCGATCGAAAGTTTCAGGTTGTGATGTCTCTAAAAACGCTCCGTACTTCCAGCTGCGGGTACATTATAGAAACGACAGTTAGTAAAGCCGTACAAGGTCCTTGTGTCGGTACTTTAATCAGAGATGTCACTGTTCTGGCCTCTTAACGTCATATTATGCACACTTGAGCTGAGATTGAAAATTCCAATTCCTTATGTAGTGCTATTAATGTCTAAATAAATATATAAGATGGAACTCTACTTTATTTAACTAAAGGAGCAGCAGATAAAACATATATAGTTTCTTTCATTTTGTTTTCCTTCCCATGCTCGATTTTAAGGTAAATTATCTAAATATACTTTTATTCTTGTGTAGACATCTTAATATTTGAGGGAAAACAAAAGTCATGTGCGATTCATTAGGAGAAGACGCTAACATTATCATGATCATTCAGAGTGAGTGCTGTGTTTTAGGTTTAATTGGATATCCCATGACCTAGGTGGAGCTAGTTGTTTCTAGCACCGTATAGTGCACGATGGCCCTAGGGCTAAGAGTATCGTTCATTCTGTCAGCAAGTTTACCAAGACTGAAAACGCTGTGCCTCTACTCCGGGCAGGGGTATATATATATATATATATATATAT
>NW_013684425.1:0-1713 GCF_000517525.1 Limulus polyphemus | reverse complement strand
AATAACATAAACATCACAATAAGATACCTCATAACATGTAAGTCACAATAAGATCCTCAATAACATGGAAGTCACAATAAGAACCCCAATAACATACAAGTCACAATAATATACCCAATAACATGGAAGTCACAATAAGATCCTCAATAACATGGAAGTCACAATAAGATCCCCAATAACATACAAGTCACAATAATATACCCAATAACATGGAAGTCACAATAAGATCTTCAATAACATGTAAGTCACAATAAGATCGCTAATAACATACAAGTCACAATAAGATCGCTAATAATATGGAAGTCACAATAAGAACCCCAATAACATAAACATCACAATAAGATACCTCATAACATGTAAGTCACAATAAGATCCTCAATAACATGGAAGTCACAATAAGAACCCCAATAACATAAACATCACAATAATATAAATCTTATTGTGACTTGCATGTTATTGCGCTAATAACATGGAAGTCACAATAAGAACCCCAATAACATAAACATCACAATAAGATCCGCCATAACATGGAAGTCACAATAAGATCCCCAATAACATGGAAGTCACAATAAGATCCCCAATAACATACAAGTCACAATAATATACCCAATAACATGCAAGTCACAATAAGAACCCCAATAACATAAACATCACAATAAGATCCGCCATAACATGGAAGTCACAATAAGATCCTCAATAACATGGAAGTCACAATAAGATCCCCAATAACATACAAGTCACAATAAGAACCTCATAACATGGAAGTCACAATAAGATCCCCAATAATATACAAGTCACAATAATATACCCAATAACATGCAAGTCACAATAAGATCCCCAATAACATGCAAGTCACAATAAGATCCCCAATAACATGCAAGTCACAATAAGATCGCTAATAACATACAAGTCACAATAAGATCCTCAATAACATGCAAGTCACAGTACGATCCCCCAATAACTTAAAAGTCACAATGAGATCCCCAATAACATACAAGTCACGCAATACGCATAGGTACAAGTGTAAAGAAATACATAGTAAATATTGTTATTAACCCTACTAACTACTGCTGTGTTTATAAGTGACTTTATTCAACTTTATTGATTATATATTTAAAATGTGTATTTCCCGGTAATCAGGGCTGAGTAAACAAGTTAGTAGTTACTGTGTAATTAATTGTTCCATGGATATTTCTATGGTAAGTTATTTATTTATGTTGTATAAAAACATTTTATTTGTTGAGACTTCCAAATCACATTTATCATACATAATACACAATAATACGATTTGGGAAAACTTATGTCTGTCCATCGGGGTTGCTCTTAGCTGAGACACTCTTCTTCTCACGATCAGAGCTCTACGTAGCCTATATCCTGGGTATGGTCATTCGGTCAGTCAAAACATTTATGTCCCTGAAGGTGAAAATATTGAAAATGTTGTTTAAAAGGCAGTTTTGTAATTATTATTTTTCCAGTATGAATTCGATAGTCCTTAGTTTTAGAATATCACACCTGTATATACTTTGTCAAATTTCCACACGCCCTGCTAAGGACACTTTTATTACACTGTAACAGCGCTGCTTAACGGACAAAATAGGAAACAAATATTGGTTAAAAAGGCTGGTCTCTCTACACAGTATGCTTCTCCCACACCTTAATTCAAATTACACGTTTATCAGTTCTTTGTCACTTTAAGAACATCTGGATTCTATA
>NW_013684424.1:0-1713 GCF_000517525.1 Limulus polyphemus | reverse complement strand
TTGGGTGTTACACACAATGAAACTAGTGCTGTCCATTAGTTCAACAAAGGTAGAGAAGCTATTCTAAGGGATAGTATTGTTCTTAATGAGGGGGTCATGTCCTTAACGAGTGGTGATTTTACTCATTAGAAGTGATGTTCTTATGAACGGTAGGTGGTGTTAGTGTTCTTGTCGAGAGGTGGCGTCCCTGAAATCGGTTTAATCATAAAAAAAAAAAAAAGAGTAGCTTTAAAAGATGAATGAAATTATTAATACTTCACCAGAAGCTAAAGAAAACATTGATAAATTTTCATTGTCTTTTATCCAGTAAGATCCACGAGGCTTGTTCCCAGGATGTGAAATCTAGTCTCTGTTGGAAGTTGATCTGCTAGCTGTTAACAAAAGACTGGATGTCGTACATCATTTGGATGTTGATTTATTAGTTCGCTGTATAATTTCGTTAAACTGTCAGTTTGACAGTTTCATTTTTGAGGAACAAAATAATAATTGTACCAAAATACATAATGATATATTATTTAAAATTTGAATAATTCTTATTAGTTTCATAAATATCTTATAACATTAAACATAATATATAGCTATATAACGAAGGTAACAGTTTCAAAGTTAGTTTATTCATAGCACGAGGCCACATTGGAGTTTTGCGTGTTTCAATTTTCTGTCGGAAGAACAGTAGCGCCCGGTGACTGGTGGAGATAAAACGAAACATATCACTGGTCTAAACTACGAGACAAACAAATTAACATGACGACATTTATCATCTTTGCATGAATTGTCGCCAAAGCTATTTATTTTTGTAAGCTAAGTGAGCTGCTTAAATTAGCTTTGAAATAATGAAAATAAATAAAAAATGAACGGCTGTAGCGTGCAACGAAAACATCTTATTAATAATGTTTTATACCTTGCTATAATGTCAGCAATAAAGTCAGTAAAAAAAACAATTTTTACTCCCCAGATAATATAAAAACGTTTTTCGTCAGCCAACGTTCCACCAATCCGGTTTTATCAGCGCTAGACGTACACGAACATTTAAAATAACACACCACAATTAAAATTTTTTTTTCAGAGTTTGGAAGTATACCTATTACAACTGACCAATCATAACTTTCTCTAACTGTCACAACTTAACAATCACAACTTTTTCTGCTTATTACAACTGACCAATCATAACCTTTTCTGCTTGTTATAACTGGCCAATCATAGCTCTCTCTGATTATTATAATCGATCAATCACAACTTTTGTTTCAATTTTGTCTGAGGTTAGTTGTAGCTTTAATAACCCGATATAAAAGCTGGATAAAATTCACCCCGAAAAGTGTATATTTTAACAAGCTGCTAGCCACCATCTTGTGTCATTTTCTGTTACCTTTTCTTTATCGATATCAATCTAACGTCAAAATTCAGTTAATATGTATCTAAACGTAGTTTATTGTATGCCAATATTACGAGGAAAATTAACTATTTCACGGGATTTTATTTACGTAGGATTGCAGGAGGTGTTCGTGTCCTTGCAGTTTTACGACATCTTCAATTTGAACGAGGAAACAATGGTAAACAGATCAACAATAGTTTGTTTGTAAAAGTAAAATAATAATAAAAACAAACAATAAGTAACAATACCAAGCGACTTCTTATTTCAAATAACTTACGTGTGTTTGAATACTTTAAATATTTTGATAAAACTGCACCATTTTGTAAACCTGTAATGTGTAC
>NW_013684423.1:0-1713 GCF_000517525.1 Limulus polyphemus | reverse complement strand
GTAATTCAGTTGATCGAAGGATGGTGATTGGTTATCTAACACCTGTGAAGTAATTCAGTAGATCGAAGGATGGCGATTGTTTATCTAACACCTGTGAAGTAATTCAGTTGATCGAAAGATGGCGATTGCTTATCTACCACCTGTGAAGTAATTCAGTTGATCGAAAATGGCGATTGGTTATCTAACACCTGTGAAGTAATTCAGTTGATCGAAGGATGGCGATTGGTTATCTAACACCTGTGGCTTACTAGGTTTGCTTCCCGCTGTTGAACAATAGAAAGTCAGCACAAACTTTAACTTTTTTCAAGTTAGTTTATTTTAAGAAAATAAATCAAGCTAAAGATATGATTGCGCCTCGAACGAAGCACATAATGTTAGCATTATATTTAAGAACCACGAACAAAAAAGATCTAGTATTTGTTATTGTCGACCAGCATGGCTTCTTCTGCGATCCGTGGGATAAGAAGCGCGATCAGAAACTGCAAGATCACTCCATAGACGTCCCCAATTTAGAACTGCTGACCAGAGACGGCTATGTGTGGCTAGATTGCCGAACTAAGAATCCAAGGATCCATGGTTAACGACCTGTTTCTGTAAAATCACGCTTCACACTTGAGGTTTTGGGTGGATTATAAGAGTCACAGTCAAATCCAATATTTATTGGTAAAGATTTGAGTAGCCCAAGCTTTTGCTAGTGGGTTTGTGGACTTTCATGCTTTCACTACAGTCCATCAACTCCAAATTAGGGACGGCTAATGCAGATAGCCTTTGAGTAGCTTTGTACAAATATCCTAAGGAAACAGCCGTCCTCTTTTAAAGCACTAGAACATAATAGGCCTAAAATGTATGATAAAAAACCATGTTAACTGACGATACTTTTTCCCACCAAAAACTATACGATTTCGTTGTTTCTCTGTTGAATGTGGAATTGAACGCTATAATGCCCCCTTGGCTCAGAGCATGTTCGGAAACGAGTTTCGGTTTTCCGATTCACATATCGCAAGTCGAGATCCGTAACCACCAAGCCCTGTCAGATTGGAAGTGCCCAAACAGCAGTACCCGCTTCTTTCACGAATATGTCACCTTTATAACGCGCTCACAGCTGAAAACGGAAATTATGTTCGTCAGCATAACGTGGGGTCGAACCTTCGACTTTCTAATCCGCAACACCGACACGCTAACCATTATTCTAATTCCAAGCCGCTATGACCCCCTGTCGGTCAATGGGATGTCTACGAACTTAAATCGATAAAATCTGGGGTCCTATTTCCAGCGATGAACACATTGTGTAGCAAGTAACAATAACCAGAACCAAACACACACAAAAATGGGAATTCTCTTTACCTCAATCACCTTCCAAAAGTAGGATTGTATAGGGTGAGTGGGTGCTTTATCTGTGAAATAAATTATCACCCACAATAAAATACCTTAAGTCAGTTGTTCATAGAACCTTTACATCTGTGCTTAACAAAACTTTGACACGCAGGTTAGAAATGGTCAACAATGTTTCTGTTTTTATTGACCACTCTATATTCAGTTGAATAGCAAACAATTTTTACATATTTTAAAATTCATTTAACAACCTTCAAAATAACCCGCGATTATAACCAGTAACCTAAGCATTATGTTGTTGATATTTAGTTTTAGTGCAGAAAGTACTTCAATAAATGCTACTTTAGTGTTTCGTTGACGTGTGTGAAGATAATCATGTTC
>NW_013684422.1:0-1714 GCF_000517525.1 Limulus polyphemus | reverse complement strand
AGTATTACCGTAACAAATCCAGACCGGTAGTTGATGGCTTCACTGTGTATTATAGTGTTCAATCATGTTGTCTTTAATATCCATGTTATAACAAGATACCCCTAGTAACAAACAAACTGTAGGTTAATCACGTTGTATTTAATATCCATGTTATAACAAGATACCCCTAGTAACAAACAAACTGTAGGTTAATCACGTTGTCTTTAATATCCATGTTATAACAAGATACCCCGGGTAACAAACAAACTGTAGGCCAATCATGTTGTCTTTAATATCCATGTTATAACAAGATACCCCGAGTAGATGCTGGAGAGTTTATTAAGTAGGTTTTCAGAGCAACGTTCTCAAGCAGGTAGTAGGTCCAGAACTGGTAATTTCCAAACAGGTAATATACATACATTAGTGATGTAGTGAAACTTGTTATGGAATCATCTACATACAGAACAAGGTTTCGGTATTTATTTGAATATTCAAGTTAACCTCCCTATACACACACCTTCATCAACATTATTATTTTGGTTTACGGCAGTTTTAAAATCCATGATACCTCTGAAAACTTGTTAGAAATTTGTCTTACTTCATCCTATTCTTCTTCAAACTGACATCCAACTCCAGCTATAATTCTTGTCACGTTTTAGGCTGTGTTCTTCTGTCCTAGTTTACCTAGTATTTCTTCAGATTTCGGGTCACGTTCTTCTTCCACACCTTCTGGACACATTTTTTTCACTTTTCTGAAAGGTATGTTTTACTTTTTCTCGGATCTGTAGCCATTTTTCAATTGACACTCCCTCTTCTGAAACAGGTCTCGCACACACTTCCTTATCCAACTTATCAATAGAATAAGTTTCCTTATTAAATGTGATAATTTGTTCAACGCTAACATAAATTACCCACGAAATGTTTACAGTTTCTGAGTTACAGTGTTATATAGGTATAGTGTAATATAGGTACAGTGTAATACATGTATAGTGTAATACAGGTATAGTGTAATATAGGTATAGTGTAAAACAGGTATAGTGTAATATAGGTATAGTGTAATATAGGTACAGTGTAATACATGTATAGTGTAATACAGGTATAGTGTAATATAGGTATAGTGTAAGACAGGTATAGTGTAATATAGGTATAGTGTAATACAGGTATAGTGTAATACAGGTATAGTGTAATACAGGTATAGTGTAATACAGGTATAGTGTAATATAGGTACAGTGTAATACAGGTATAGTGTAATATAGGTATAGTGTAATACAGGTATAGTGTAATATAGGTACAGTGTAATACAGGTATGGTGTAATATAGGTATAGTGTAATACAGGTATAGTGTAATATAGGTACAGTGTAATACAGGTATAGTGTAATATAGGTACAGTGTAATACAGGTATAGTGTAAAATATGTACAGTGTAATACAGGTATAGTGTAATACAGGTATAGTGTAATACAGGTATAGTGTAATACAGGTATAGTGTAATATATGTATAGTGTAATATAGGTATAGTGTAATATAGGTATAGTGTAATACAGGTATAGTGTAATACAGGTATAGTGTAATATAGGTACAGTGTAATATATTACACTATACCTGTATGTATAGTGTAATACAGGTATAGTGTAATACAGGTATAGTGTAATATAGGTATAGTGTAATATAGGTAGAGTGTAATACAGGTATAGTGTAATATAGTACAGATTACATGTAGAGTTGTAGGACATCA
>NW_013684421.1:0-1714 GCF_000517525.1 Limulus polyphemus | reverse complement strand
TCATATATGTTCCTGCCTTGCAACTCACGCGGAGTAATCTCGTAAATAATACTATTAACTTAATGTAGATTATTTCAATTTTGTTTCGAAATGTCCAATTATATCAATCCTCCAATGGGTCAGCTGTAAGTTTACGGGTTTATAAAGGTTGATAACCCTAAAATTCAATGTTTCATTCCCTTTGATAGAAAATTATAGATAACCTATTATGTAGTTTTGTGCTAATAAACAAATGAAACAAAACATTTTATAATTAAATAAATTGGTAACTTATTAATTAAAGGACAATATTTCAACAATAAATATTTATTTTGCTGCGATATTCTATTCTGATTGTGTGCAGCAGTTAAACTGGGGTGTAAAGATCCGGAACGGCGTTCCGCCTCGTGAGGATTCAAGCCTTAAACGTTTCTGGTTTTCTGAATATCTTTCCTCTGTAATCATTCCAATGTAATCATTGACTGCATATACACCACTAAAGTAACCACTGACTGTATATACACACACCACTAAAGTAACCACTGACTGTATATACACACACCACTAATGTAACCACTGACTGTATATACACACACCACTAAAGTAACCACTGACTGTATATATACTACTAATGTAATCATTGACTGTATATACACCACTAAAGTAACCACTGACTGTATATACACCACTAAAGTAACCACTGACTGTATATACACCCGTCAATGGTTACATTAGTGGTGTGTGTATATACAGTCAGTGGTTACTTTAGTTGGTTACATTAGTGGTGTGTGTATATACAGTCAATGGTTACATTAGTGGTGTGTGTATATACATGGTTACATTAGTGGTGTGTGTATATACAGTCAATGGTTACATTAGTGGTGTGTGTATATACATTCACTGCACATATACACACACCACTAATGTAACCATTGATTGTATATATACACACCACTAACGCAACCACTGACTGTATATACACCACTAATGTAACCACTGACTGTATATATACACACACCACTAATGTAACCATTGACTGTGTATATACACAATACTAATATAACCATTGACTGTATATACACATCACTAATGTAACCATTGACTGTATATACACCACTAATGTAACCATTGACTGTATATATACACACACCACTAATGTAACCACTGATTGTATATACACCATTAATGTAACCATTGACTACACATATACACCACTAATGTAACCATTGACTGTATATATACACACCACTACTTTAACCACTGACTGTATATATATATATACACACACCACTAATGTAACCACTGACTGTGTATATACACACAACTAATATAACCATTGATTGTATATATACACACCACTAACGCAACCATTGACTGTATATACACCACTAATGTAACCACTGACTGTATATACACTACTAATGTAACTACTGACTGTATATACACCACTAATGTAACAACTGAATGTATATATATACACCACTAATGTAACCATTGACTGTATATATACACACCACTAATGTAACCATTGACTGTATATACACCACTAATGTAAACATTGATTGTATATATACACACACCACTAATGTAACCATTGACTGTATATACACCACTAATGTAAACATTGATTGTATATATACACACCACTAATGTAACCATTTACTGTATATATACACACCACTAATATAACCATTCACTGTATATACATCACTAATGTACCCATTGAATGTGTATA
>NW_013684420.1:0-1714 GCF_000517525.1 Limulus polyphemus | reverse complement strand
GTTTAACATTACGTACTTACTGTATCACATGAGGATTGAAAATATATGGTCTACTGTTGTTACTGTTATTTTAACTTACGTTGTTGTACTCAGAGTAAACAAGACTAAGAAGTAAAAGTGTAGGATTGAAAATATAGGGTTTCCACTGTTACTAATGTTAGTTTTATTAATTTCTTACCACTTCTAATGTAACATTTCAGTTGTTTTACCCTTTCCTCACTAGTGACTTTCTTTGTGCGAGAAAAGTTGTAGTGTATTGATTAATGAAATAAACTATCTTGTTGAACAAGGTAGTGAAAATTGTCATTAACTACTGTACTAAAAATATGTTTATAAAGCTTTCAAGGCAAAAGTTGCATCTTTTGTCACCTATTGCAAATACTAGACCTCTTAAAGAAGTAACTGGCTTATTTTAAATATGTATACATTATTTTGTTTTGTCACTTTTCTTTATTTAGATGTGACCAGTTGTTAATTACAGAGTGTTATTAGAAAAGAAAGGTCAAAAAATAATTTTAGGCTATTTGTTGTAGTGTACCCAAAACAGTTGGTGCCCCATATTTCAAGTACAAAGAAGATCCAATCAGAAAACAAGATGCTAGGAACCAACTTCCTGGACATGACTGTAAAATGTGTGATAAAGTAAGTACATAATGTTAAACAGAACTGTATCATGTGATACAGTAAGTACGTAATGTTAAACAGGACTGTATAAGACCAAGTAGTAAAAGTGTTTGTTGTACTCAGAGTAAACAAGACTAAGAAGTAAAAGTGTAGGATTGAAAATATAGGATTTCCACTGTTGCTACTGTTATTTTAACTTGCATTGTTGTAGACAGATTAAACAAGACTAAGTAGTAAAATTGTAGGATTGAATATATAGGGTTTCCACTGTTGTTACTGTTATTTTAACTTGTATTGTTGTACTCAGATCAAACAAGAATAAGTGGTAAAAGTGTAAGATTGAAAAGATAGGGTCTCCACTGTTGCTAATGTTATTTTAACTTACATTGTTGTACTCAGATTAAACCATTGTTGTACTCAGATTAAACAAGACCAAGTAGTAAAAGTGTAGGATTGAAAATATAGGGTCTACTGTTGCTACTGTTATTTTAACTTGCAATTATACTGTTTGTTACATTCTTCACTTGCTAAGTATAATCATGATATAAAAAGCTGAAAAGTTAGAAATGATAAAAGTCAAGATAAAGTTTCTTAGACATAAAAACTGTATTTTTAACTAATAAAGTAAGACACTTAAACCTGTAGCATGCTTGTTTCTTGTTTATATAAACAGTTAGATCTGAGGATTCCAGTGACCACACTTCTCCCCATCAAGTAAACATTCCAATGAAGCTTGACCAGAGTTTCGATGTGTAAGTAATGGTCACTTAGCAGGGACAAACATAAGGCTGTTGTTGCATTGTTGTACTCAGATTAAACAAATCTAAGTGGTAAGAGTGCAGGATTGAAAATATAGGGTCTCCATTGTTGTTACTGTTATTTTAACTTACATAGAAAAATATCAGACAGTTTGTGTTTACCACAACATTCTTCACTTGCTATGAGAAACAAACAGTATAATCATAGAAAAATATCGACAGTTTGTGTTTACCACAACATCATAGCAAGTGAAGAATGTAACAAACAGTATAATCATAGAAAAATACTAGACAGTTTGTGTTTACCACAACACCATACTGAGTGAAGAATG
>NW_013684419.1:0-1715 GCF_000517525.1 Limulus polyphemus | reverse complement strand
GTTACAACACTGCTTTACACGTGAAATGACGACAACAAACAGGGTTATCATTGTCACAACACTGCTTTACACGGGAAATGAAGGCAACAAATATGGTTAACATAGCGGGGTTATCATTGTTACAGCACTGCTTTACACGGGAAATGAAGACAACAAACATGGTTACCATAGCGAAGTTATCATTGTTATACTGCACATCTAAATATTTGTAAAGTAAACATGTGTCAGTTTATTTGTTATCTTCTTTCCAAACTATCCGTCAAAAACTTCAACTAATTGTAATAAAGACAAAAACTACATACATATATATTAAAAATGACGGATAAATTGATTTCATTTACTGTAATAGAACCCCCAGCAGGAAGTCTGGTGGTTTATATAAAAACCGGATTTCAAAATATTGTAATAAAAATATTCACGAACATACGAGGTGACACGTACGTGACAATAGAACGACATGTACTAGAAAAATAACCACTAGTAATCTAATGTGAAATATCTCAGGTGTATTACAGTCAAATTAACGTCAAAAAATAAATAAAACATCCTAATAGATATGTCGTTATCAACAGTAGAGAACACTTAACAGACAGGAATGTGTAAGTTTCAACAATGCTAGAGAAACGTTTATAAATATCGACAGGACAGCTCCCTCTGTAGGTTTATCGTAGAAACATTTACCAAACACCTACCTCCAAGAAAATAACATTTGAACACAAACAAACAATAATTAAAGAACTCGGAGTTTTATTACTCCTGATCTTCCTGTATGAATATCGATAATCCTAAAACAAATAACAATTGATAATATTTCGATCAAACATTGATTAATAATACTAATATATCCATTACACCGAAACGTCAATAATCCGACAATAACCAGTTACGTATCGTTAATTATCAGTCGTATTTTTAAAACACTGATTCACACTCGACACGCTCGTTTCTCCTGAAGCTTGTCTAATGTAAAGGTGTGAATGATAAAACAGCTACCAGGGTTATAATACAACACACGAGAGTAACTGGTAAAGATAAAATACAAATAACTGTACAGATAGGAGTCTGAAAGTTGAGTTTCTCTATTGAGGATAGACGGAGTTCACATTTCCAAACAATGAGGATAGACGGAGTCCACATTTCCAAACAATGAGGATAGACGGAGATCACATTTCCAAACAATGAGGATAGACGGAGATCATATTTCCAAACAATGAGGATAGACGGAGTACACATTTCCAAACAATGAGGATAGACGGAGTACACATTTCCAAACAATGAGGAGAGACGGAGTTCACATTTCCAAACAATGAGGATAGACGGAGGTCACATTTCCAAACAATGAGGATAGATGGAGTTCATATTTCCAAACAACGAGGATAGACGGAGTCCACATTTCCAAACAATGAGGATAGACGGAGTTCATATTTCCAAACAATAAAGAGCAGAAGTTTTAACACGAGTTATTCATATCATCGGGGTTATATCCCTACTAAGAACAGAAAATCTCTATAGAGATTTTAACACGAATTATCCATACCACTGAGGTTATTTCCCCACTAAGAGCAGGAGATCTCTATAGAGATAACACGAATTATCCATACCACTGGGGTTATTTCCCCACTAAGAGCAGGAGATCTCTATAGAGATTTTAACACGAATTATCCATACCACTGGGGTTATTTCCCCACTAAGAGCAGGAGATCTCTATAGAAGTT
>NW_013684418.1:0-1715 GCF_000517525.1 Limulus polyphemus | reverse complement strand
CACTACTAGATAATGGAAGATAACACTACTAGTTACTGGAATATAACACTACTAGATACTGGAATATAACACTACTAGAAACTGGAATATAACACTACTAGAAACTGGAAGATAACAGTACTAGAAACTGGAATATAACACTACTAAATACTGGAATATAACACTAATAGATACTGGAAGATAACACTACTAGAAACTGTAATATAACACTACTAAATACTGGAAGATAACACTACTAGAAACTTGAATATAACACTACTAAATACTGGAAGATAACACTACTAAATACTGGAAGATAACAGTACTAGAAACTGGAATATAACACTACTAAATAATGGAATATAACACTAATAGATACTGGAAGATAACACTACTAGAAACTGTAATATAACACTACTAAATACTGGAAGATAACACTACTAGAAACTGTAATATAACACTACTAAATACTGGAAGATAACACTACTAAATACTGGAATATAACAGTATTAGATACTGGAATATAACACTACTAGAAACTGGAATATAACACTACTAGATACTGGAATATAACAATACTAGATACTGGAATATAACAATACTAGATACTGGAATATAACAGTACTAGATACTGGAATATAACACTACTAGAAACTGGAAGATAACAATACTAGAAAGTGGACGATAACAGTACTAGTTACTGGACGATAACAATACTAGAAACTGGACGATAACAATACTAGAAAGTGGACGATAACAGTACTAAAAACTGGACGATAACACTACTAGTTACTGGACGATAACAATACTAGAAACTGGACGATAACAATACTAGAAACTGGAATATAACACTACTAGAAACTGGAATATAACACTTCTAGATACTGGAATATAACAATACTAGATACTGGAAAATAACACTACTAAATACTGGAATATAACGCTACTAGATACTGGAATATAACACTACTAATTACTGGAAGATAACAGTAATAGTTACTGGACGATAACAGAACTAGATACTGGACGATAACAGTACTAGATACTGGAAGATAACAATACTAGATACTGGAATATAACACTTCTAGATACTGGAATCTAACACTACTAGAAACTGGAATATAACACTACTAGATACTGGAAGATAACACTACTAGATACTGGAATATAACAATACTAGATACTGGAATATAACAGTACTAGATACTGGAATATAACAGTACTAGATACTGGAATATAACAATACTAGATACTGGAATATAACACTACTACATACTGGAAGATAACAGTACTAGAAACTGGAATGATAACAGTACTAGAAACTGGAATATAACACTACTAAATACTGGAAGATAACAGTACTAGAAACTGGAATATAACACTACTAGAAACTGGAATATAACACTACTAGATACTGGAATATTACACTACTAGATACTGGAATATAACACTACTAGATACTGGAATATTACACTACTAGATACTGGAATATAACAGTACTTGTAACTGGAAGACAACACTACTAGTTACTTGAAGATAACAGTACTAGAAACTGGAATATAACACTACTTGAAACTGGAATATAACACTACTAGATACTGAAATATTACACTACTAGATACTGGAATATAACAGTACTTGTAACTGGAAGACAACACTACTAGTTACTTGAAGATAACACTACTAGATACTGGACGATAACAGTACTAGATATTGGAAATTTAACAATACTGGAT
>NW_013684417.1:0-1715 GCF_000517525.1 Limulus polyphemus | reverse complement strand
TATTCTTTACTTAGTCTTTCAGGTATTTTCAAGAATAGGAAGAGTGTGTATAATAGTATTTCAACCACACAATGCCCGTCATAGCCATTGCCGACGATGCATCCCGCTCAATCCAGAGCTCATCAAGCTGGCTGGGACATAACAAACACAGTAGTTGTCCGAAGCTAAAAAAGCAAATGATATATGTAATGGTAGTTTTGTAGGGTAGGTGTTAAAACTGCTTCGATTAAACAGTGATAAATGTTTAGTTCTATTATGGCAGAAATCTGCACCATTATTAAACAAGATAAAACAATTTATGTATTATCTGGCGAACTTTTAAGTTGTATTATCATTAACCTTTGATCAAAACAAGCTACTTACATATTTAGAAGTCCAAATTAAGTCAATAGATTTAACACAGTTAATTCAAAATACCAGTCTAACTAGGAGTATGCAAAGTCATAAAAACAAAAACGTACAATTATTATATATACAGTTTATTAATTCATAAATTGGGTACCCTCGCTGTTAACGATATTTTCGGTTGTAATCCTAATAATATTTCGCTGTTACCCATACTCAAAAACATGGCCTATTTTACAGTTGCATTGTTATCGACATGTAAAGACACACGACATGAATCACGATGTGCCGAGAAGGGTAAATTTACTCCAAATTAAATACTGTTTACAAGTTTAGCAAGGAGTAAGGTCTGTTGCATGTTTCTCTGCATTACACTGTAAAGAGTGATTTTATCGTTGTTAGATGCGAAATTAGAATAAAATAACACTGCTGGCGGTGATTCTCTTAGATAACAAAAAATCGTATGTTAAAATCTAGTTAAGACAAATAAACTGCAAGAATTAAGTAATTTTGTTATTTTAGAAGCTTTATATTTTACTAATCGTATTCATGTACAATTTTCTATTTATCGTTAAGTATTTGGGGATGTTGTGGCTTAGTGATTAATGCTTCTTGGCTTGTCGTTGAAATGTTATGGGTTCTAGGTTTGGCTGCGTCTAATTGTTGTATTCTTGGACAAGACATGTAATTCCAATAGTTTAAGTCTACCACGTTATAAAATAGGTAACAGCTAATAGCTGTGGGTTAACCTGCGATGGACTGGTATCCCATCCAAGGAGATTTTGAGTCACCATACTCATTTGTTTGTGCTACTAAAACAGGAGTGAAGCACTGGTTCCTATGTGCCATTTTGGCATAGGATGGATTTTACATTAACCTTCAAGTATTTATTTGTATGGCTAAAATTGCCAGTTGTTTTAAGCAGACTTTCAAATTTCTTGTAATTAGTTTTAGAGTTTTTAAAATATATCTCTTTATTAAGTGCTATTTTCTTCAGTTTGTCAACTCTATCAAGAAGCTTATTTTATTAATATTTCTAAACAGTAGCTTAATTTGATTAAAAATGTACTTCAAGTTGTTTGCAAAATTTAAAGTTCATCATTTCTAAATTTAATAATTTAAAAACTCATTTACTTACCATCCTAAGTGAGAATCATATTTTAGTTATATGTTAGTAAGTTAGGAAAACCCTAAATAATAAGAAAAACTAATAAAAATCAATAAAAAAACTATAAACTTCGGAATGTGTAGATGGATTCTTAGTAACCGTAAATATATTTTCATACTTGCTCAAGTATCTCACTTCTTGAATTTGTACTCCGATTTTTAAATACATTGTCATAATATAAAAGACTGTTTAGTTTAGATAT
>NW_013684416.1:0-1716 GCF_000517525.1 Limulus polyphemus | reverse complement strand
CTCACTTTAATTATATAACATCCTATACCGCCATAACCCAACTCACTTTAATTATATAACATTCTATACTGCCATGACCCATCTCAATTTAATTATATAACATCCTAATACCGCCACGACCCATCTCACTTTAATTATATAACATCCTATACTTCTATATCAAAACTCACTTAAATCATTAAACATCCTATACCACCATGACCCAACTTACTATAATTATTTAACATCCTCTAGTGCCATGACCCAACTCACTTTAACTATATAACATCCTAAACTGCCATGATCAAATTCACTGTGATTATATAATATCCTATACTGTCATGACCCAACCCAATTTAATTATATGAAATGGTGTACTACCATACCCAACTGATTTTAAGCTAATGTTGATACTTGACTATTATTCTTATATCACACCCACAATCCTAAAGTACGGAGCGCATTTTTGCGGCTATGGGCCACGAACAATGGATATTCGGGCTCGATCAACCCACGAACGGAAGTCATAGCTTTATTTTTACGGTGATAAAAGTGATGAGTCATGAAAACAATATAATATACGTAAGTCAATTAACGATACCTTAGACTAACATATAAGCACCTGCCGCAATAAAACTGACAGGAAGGATTTTAAGAAAGAAAGAAAATGGCCTTGATAAATACCAGGACATGAGGAGGGAAGAGCGCCACTAGGTGGCAACTTCAAATATCACCTGTAGACTTTAGTGCTAAAAGTATCAATAGGTACTACCGTCTCCGCCAGGTGTCTGTCGAAGCGGTGAGTTGAAAGGAAGAGTGTGTTATAGATAATGTACTGTCCAACAGTTCGCTTGCTGCGTGTTTAATAAACCCCTCCAGACAGCTAGCTCACTGTGCAGTCCGTGTCAGGCGATAAATCTTGCATGAAACATTAGGATTCAGCTACTTTCCCAGTCCGTAGTTCAACAGTGTTGTGCCATTTAACAGGAACAGATTAACTTATCAATATGTATGTAATATCGTGTAAATCTTGTTTTGATTTGATTCAAAATACAACATAACAATAAACTTAAAGTCCAGTTCATTAATATTTGTTTATTCTACAGTCTACTCTGATTTACATAGGAAAACAGGACCACGTGTATAACAATTCAGTCTACTCTGACTTACATAGATAAACAGGACAACGTGTATAACCATTCAGTCTACTCTGACTTACATAGATAAACAGGACAACGTGTATAACCATTCATGAGAGAGATAATGTAAATATACTTTGGCTACATAGGAAAACAGGACCATATGTATAACCAACCATGAGACTGATAAAGTAAATATACTCTAGCTACCTTAAAAAACGGGGTAACACGTATAACCATTCATCAGACAGATAATGTAAATATACTCTAGCTATCTTAGAACACGAGGTAACACGTATAACCATTCATCAGACAGATAATGTAAATATACTCTAGCTATCTTAGAAAACGGGGTAACACGTATAACCATTCATCAGACAGATAATGTAAATATACTCTAGCTATCTTAGAAAACAGGATCACACCTATAACCATTCATCAGACAGATAATGTAAATATACTCTAGCTATCTTAGAAAACAGGGTAACACGTATAACCATTCATCAGACAGATAATGTAAATATACTCTAGCTACCTTAAAAAACGGGGTAACACGTATAACCATTCATCAGACAGATAATGTAAATATACTCTAGCT
>NW_013684415.1:0-1717 GCF_000517525.1 Limulus polyphemus | reverse complement strand
CCCTACCGTTACTTACTTGTCTAGATAATATAGTCACTACAAACTAACAACTAAACTTAACGTACCTCCTCACTAGTATAGTAGTTAGTTACGTATATATATATATATATATATATATATATATATATATCACCAAGTCAATGCCATGATATTTCTTTAACTAAATTAAGTCTTCATACACAGTGAACAACAGATCATGTTTTGCAACAAAATATGCCACAACAAACTTTTTTTTCAACTCTTTTTGTTGTGCATCTTTAAAATGAGCAAATCCTTTGACAACAGTTGGTTCTTTTGGATCAGGTATTAGTTTTTCTGGTAAATATACTCGTTCTCCTGATCTAATTCCTCATTAGCATACAGCTGGAAAGCTGTTAAGAAACTCTTCTTTTTATTAAGACAAAAAAGTTCAGAGATCATAACCTATCCTCATATAGCAACTTTTTCATCCCAGGTATCATCCTAGTAGCCATCCTCTGAACCCTTTCCAACATTTCAATGTCCTTCCTACGGTAAGAAGCTCAAGGCTCAACACAATACTCCAAATGAAGCCTCTTTAGACTTGTATCCAATATTTCTGTAAATACAACCTAAAATCCTATTTGCCCTAGAACAAGCTTGGGTTGCTTAAGAGAATGATCAATCAGAATACCAAGACCCTTTTCTTCCATAACACTATTAAGGTTATTCCCATCAAATTCATACTCATCAATCACACTGTGATAAACCACATGCATTAACTTGTATTTATTATAACTAAAAGCCATCTACCATTTATTTGCCCAAATCACGATATAATTCAAGTCCTATTTTAAAACAGCAGCAGCATCCTCACTTCCAGCAATACCCAAGACCTCAATATCATCAGCAAGTTTAAGCAATATATTGACAATTTCTTCATCAATGTTATTGATGTAAATCAAAAATATCAAAGGTCCTAACACTAAGCTCTGAGGTACCCAACTTGCAATCTTAATCCAGTTTGACTGAACACCATTAAACAACACCCCCTGCTTTTGTCCATCCAGTCATTTCTCAATCCAACAAGTCAACTTGTCTCCCACATCTAGAGAGATAACATTTCAACAAGCATTTTGAGTAGCACCTTGTCAGTTGTTTTCTCAAAATCTAGAAATACCTAATCCACATCTTTATCCTCATCAATATAAGCAGCAACCTCTTCAAACAATGTTAAAAATTAGTAAGGCAAGATTTTTCTTTATTGAAATCATGTTGATTATCAAACAAAGATTTAAACTTTGTTAAATTAATTTGCAAAGCATCTTTTTATCAAATTTTAAAAAATCTTTTACCTCTACTGATGTAAGACTAATAATAAGTACCTCGATAAATTTTATCACTGCCCTTGAAAAGAGGAGTAACATTAGCCAACTTACAATCTTCTGGCAGTACTTCAGGGCTTACAAAAAGTATTATCAAGTGGCCCGCATATCCAATCCTTAACCACCTTCAAAACCCTCGGGGAAATATTATCTCATCCAGGAGACTCGTCATTCTTCACACTTCCTAATTTTTTCCTAACAAGCTCATAATTAATGTGATCATCTTTGTCTGATAATTTTTCCATCTAGTAACTGTTCAGGATGAGAAAAAGTGCTTAAATCTGTATTAATAAAATGTAAGAAAGAAAAGTAGAAATTAATAACACAACCATCTTCTAATTATCAAAAACTAGGGTATAACCCATAAAACTGAC
>NW_013684414.1:0-1718 GCF_000517525.1 Limulus polyphemus | reverse complement strand
CTTTATGTCAGAATCTAAGATAAAAAGAAAATCAAATCCTTTTCAATATGTTTATATTTTTAAGTGTATTAATAATGAAATGACCAGGATACAAAAGCAGTTAGATAAATGACTGCAGGCACTAAAGCACTTAGATAAACGACTAAATATAAGAAATGAAACTAAGTTCAGTTCAAATTATCAATGAGGTCCTGGTCCCCATATTTTTTAATACATGTAAATGGAACTAAGTTCAGTTCAAATTACCGATGGGGTCCTGGTCCCCATATTTTTTTAATACATCTTTCTCAATTATTTATGTACCAAGACTTGTTGGTTATAGTTCCTGAGAGCATATGCATTGATATTTCAATTAACACTTCAGCTACGGTCATATTTCCCCCTCTGATTATTGTGTATATTTCCTACGTTTTTTACACAGAAAATGAGTGATTTCCCAGAACGTTTTCAATATAAAAACAGGTTGGTAATTTGAGGGATAAAAACAGTTTGTCATTCACGTAATTTGAGTCGTAATTAAAATCCACAATAATAAAACATATTTCACTAAGACGTCCTTCAGAAACGTTATTAGTGAATAGTGCACGTAATCCCTACTTGGAGGGCCTCTGGTGGTAATTTCTGTGTATAAGATCGAAATTAAGATTAATAACAACTACCATATAGTTTTGAAGCATAAATATTATATCAAACGGAACTAGAGTCCTTTTAGAAAACATAATAACATAACAAATGTAGTATATTTATTCAGGAATACAATTTGTTATTATACTTTATCTTCTTGTTATTTCACACTTTGATTGATTGTTTAATTATACTATTTCGTGTTATTTCACACTTTGATTACTTGAGTTATTTTACTTTATCTTCTTGTTATTTCTCACTTTGATTGATTGTTTAATTATACTACTTCGTGTTATTTCACACTTTGATTTCTTGAGTTATTTTACTTTATCTTCTTGTTATTTCTCACTTTGATTGATTGTTTAATTATACTACGTAGTGCTATTTTCACACTTTGATTTCTTGATTGGTTTTACTTGATTGATTGTTTAATTATACTACGTAGTGCTATTTTCACACTTTGATTTCTTGATTGATTTTACTTTATCTTGTTATTTCACACTTTGATTGATTGTTTAATTATACTACGTAGTGCTATTTTCACACTTTGATTACTTGATTTATTTTACTTTATCTTGTTATTTCACACTTTGATTGATTGTTTAATTATACTACTTCGTGCTATTTTCACACTTTGGTTACTTGATTTATTTTACTTTATCTTGTTATTTCACACTTTGATTGATTGTTTAATTATACTACGTAGTGCTTTTTTCACACTTTGGTTACTTGATTTATTTTACTTTATCTTCGTGTTTTTACTTTTTACACACTTTAATCTGTTTTTAGTTCTCATTCCTTTTTTTCTCTAAAAAGGAAATTTCTTGAAATTATAATAAAAAAATTACAAACATGAAGCATGTTTTGTATCTCATCTCGAGTCTCTGATGACTTAATAGTTTTATTATCTTTGAGTTTGAGTTTAGGTTTTGTTGTTTCAGAATGTAGGAAAGATTCCACTTGCTGATGCCACTCTCATAGAAGACCCGAATGAACAGTTTCAGTTCACTGTGGAAGACGGTGGTAAGCCTTCCTCACGCAACAGTGTTTTAAAACAGACAGTGTTCTTTACTTACTGTAGAAGACGACAGTCA
>NW_013684413.1:1136-2015 GCF_000517525.1 Limulus polyphemus | reverse complement strand
AAATGCTAAAAAAATGAACTTTCGTTAACCTAGAGTAAAAATAATCAAAAAGTGGAGTTTATATGATAAGAAGACTACATGGTCTTTTATAGTTGGACTTCTGTTTGAAGGATGTTATTCTTAAAGCTCTTCTTTGTTTATAATACAATTGAAGACAAAAAAAAAACTACAATAAAATCGACACTATCCGAAACTTTGATAAGAGATTATGAAATAACTATTGCAGATTTTGATAAAAGGATCTCTATTTTGAAAGTCTTACATCTAAGGGCATCTTTTTGTTGAAATATGAAGAAAATCTATTTTTTTCAAAATTTGGGAAAAAACATGGGCTATAGCCTTTGGTTTTAGTTGAAAATATGAATTTTTTAGGAAAATGGAAAAAAGTGTTTTTTTGACGCAAAATTAATAGAAAAATATCCGACAGTGTTTATTTCGTCGAAATTCTGAAAATTGAAACATTGTAGCATTGACGAAAAACATTATCTCCATATAAATGCTAAAAAAATGAACTTTCGTTAACCTAGAGTAAAAATAATCCAAAAGGTGGAGTTTATATGATAAGAAGACTACATGTTTTTCCATAGTTGGAATTTTGTTTGAATGATGTTATTCTTAAAGCTCTTCTTTGTTTATAATATAATTGAAGACAAAAAACAACAACAGTAAAATCGACACTATCCAAAGTTTGATAAGAGATTATGAAATAACTATTAGAGATTTCGATAAAAGGATCTTTAATTTGAAAGTCTTACATCAAGGGCATCTTTTTGTTGAAATATGAAGAAAATCTATTTTTTTCAAAATTTGGGAAAAAACATGGGCTATAGCCTTTGGTTTTTGGTGAAAATATGAATTTTTTAGGAAAATGGAAAAAAG
>NW_013684413.1:0-839 GCF_000517525.1 Limulus polyphemus | reverse complement strand
ATTTTTTTCAAAATTTGGGAAAAAACATGGGCTATAGCCTTTGGTTTTAGGTGAAAATATGAATTTTTTAGGAAAATGGAAAAAAGTGTTTTTTTGACGCAAAATTAATAGAAAAATATCCGACAGTGTTTATTTCGTCGAAATTCTGAAAATTGAAACATTATAGCATTGACGAAAAACATTATCTCCCTATAAATGCTAAAAAAATGAACTTTCGTTAACCTAGAGTAAAAATAATCCAAAAGGTGGAGTTTATATGATAAGAAGCCTACATGGCCTTTTATAGTTGGACTTTTGTTTGAATGATGTTATTCTTAAAGATCTTATTTGTTTATAATATAATTGAAGACAAAAAACAACTACAATAAAATCGACACTATCCGAAACTTTGATAAGAGATTATGAAATAACTATTATAGATTTCGATAAAAGGATCTCTATTTTGAAAGTCTTACATCAAGGGCATCTTTTTGTTGAAATATGAAGAAAATCTATTTTTTTCAAAATTTGGGAAAAAACATGGGCTATAGCCTTTGGTTTTAGGTGAAAATATGAATTTTTTAGGAAAATGGAAAAAAGTGTTTTTTTGACGCAAAATTAATAGAAAAATATCCGACAGTGTTTATTTCGTCGAAATTCTGAAAATTGAAACATTGTAGCATTGACGAAAAACATTATCTCACTACAAATGCTAAAAAAATGAACTTTCGTTAACCTAGAGTAAAAATAATCCAAAAGGTTGGAGTTTATATGATAAGAAGCCTACATGGCCTTTTATAGTTGGACTTTTGTTTGAATGATGTTATTCTTAAAGCTCTTATTTGTTTATAATATAATTG
>NW_013684412.1:0-1719 GCF_000517525.1 Limulus polyphemus | reverse complement strand
CCATATCGGGTTATTACATTATGTTAACACAGTAGTAACAATGATCTCAACTCCTCTCTCTATCGGTAGTTTGAACAATTTTGAATTAAACACAACAACAACAAAAATGTTAAAATTTTATAGGAAAACACAGATACCATCACGATTCCGAACTACTTAAAGATGCTAACACGGAAAACAAAACAATCTGGTTAACTTCTCTTTCAACTGTATTTACTCAAAATTCAATCACGCAGAAAATGTTTTCTTATTCAGTGGTCTTACATTTAGTTTTATGAGATAGATGGCGCATCGGATCTAAAGAAATACCTCTAAGTTACTTTACGTAACAAACATTTTGAAAGTTGACATTTTCTTTGGTTCATAGAAAAAAAAATCATTTTTTAAATAAGATAACGTTTAGATTGTTAAAGGATTAATAGAACTTTAATTAATTTTATTTGAATAATGCTAATTAACTGTAATAAAAAATGCTGTTTTTCGATAGTTTGGTTTTATTTTAGTTTACGTTTTTAGCCAAGAAAATAAAGCATTTTTGAGATATTTCATGGGTCTGATTGTAATTTAAGATGGAAAAAAAAAACAAACATTTGATATTGAACACCGATAAATATAGGAGAACTTTATAGCTTACATTGGATTGGTTAAATTCCAGTACAAATTTGATAGAGTGCCACAGCTAACACCTCCTAAGATGTCGTTCAGAAAACCAACCGTCCATATCAATGAAAGCCACAGAATATTGTGATGATATTTTTCCCACATTCTTTAAAGACTATGCCACAGGTCGTCCAACTTTGAGTCACGGAGAAATATAAGGAAATCAACACAAACAGATCATGATAAAACCTTTCCAAGAACTATCTATTATTTGAAGAAGACGCGTTCAGCGGCGTTTCAAGAACCGGGCAAACTGTAGACTCTGGTCTACTAGAGGAAGTAAATACTCTGGACGGCAGGCTACCGTTAGAAACTGCTCTTCTCCCCTCTGCGTATTCTCCCCCATAAATACTTATAATCCTCAAACTTTTTTTTTCCAAGTGGATTCTCTAGCTGGAGAGGTATGGATGTACAATGATAAAAAAAGTTCCTCACGAATTCGTGTCAAGTTGATCAGAAATTACTAGGAGCATATTTATCTACTGTTAGAAAAACAACTGAAACAAATCTAGCTTAATTATTGGTCTTTAGTTAATACGTGTCCATACTTACACGCAGATCAACCAAGCGCTAAAATATAAGACTGTCCGCCTAAACGCACGCGAGGTCATTAATATATTTTTTTAAGGACCATGTTCACGGTCCGTTGCTGCCCTTGGATCTACTTCCTTCAAAATTTCTATGGCAACAAGCTTCTGCAAGAAATGATAAGATCAATCTTGGGCCACGCTTTTGGACAAATCAAATGCATAGAAGTCCAAGGATGAGCACTCAGATGACGTAATAGATATGTCGGAGAAGTGGACAGCACGACTACCCGCTTCATGCCCCGTAGTCCATAAAATCGCTGTTGCGGACTTCACGGTACAACCTTGTCTTCTTGAGGTTCGAGCCGTACAGCATAGAAATTAATACTTCATAATTCTCCACGATTAATAATCACTCGAGTATGCTTTTGATCTAGTATACACTTTGTAAAGTTTAAATATACGAAAACCTGTGCCAACCATAAAGACTGCCGAAAAACGTTCTTCACGCCATCTTGTAAAGCTCTTACCA
>NW_013684411.1:0-1719 GCF_000517525.1 Limulus polyphemus | reverse complement strand
AAACCACCTACAACATCTGTATAAAGATATTTAGTGACTATAAACATTGTTTGGTATCAAACCACCTACAACATCTGTATAAAGATATTTAGTGACTATAAACATTGTTTGGTATCAAACCACCTACAACATCTGTATCAAGATATTTAGTGACTATAAACATTGTTTGGTATCAAACCACCTACAACATCTGTATAAAGATATTTAGTGACTATAAACATTGTTTGGTATCAAACCACCTACAACATCTGTATCAAGATATTTAGTGACTATAAACATTGTTTGGTATCAAACCACCTACAACGTCTGTATAATGATATTTAGTGACTATAAACATTGTTTGGCATCAAACCACCTACAACATCTCTATGAAGATATTTAGTGACTATAAACATTGTTTGGTATCAAACCACATACAACATCTGTATAAAGATATTTAGTGACTATAAACATTGTTTGGTATCAAACTACCTAAAACGTCTGTATAAAGATATTTAGTGACTATAAACATTGTTTGGTATCAAACCACGTACAACATCTGTATAAAGATATTTAGTGACTATAAACATTGTTTGGTATGAAACCACCTACAACATCTGTATAAAAATATTTAGTGACTATAAACATTGTTTGGCATTAAACCACCTACAACATCTGTATCAAGATATTTAGTGACTATAAACATCGTTTGGTATCAAACCACATACAACATCTGTATAAAGATATTTAGTGACTATAAACATTGTTTGGTATCAAACTACCTAAAACATCTGATTAAAGATATTTAGTGACTATAAACATTGTTTGGTACCAAACCACCTACAACATCTGTATCAAGATATATAGTGACTATAAACATTGTTTGGTATTAAACTACCTACAATATCTGTATAAAGATATTTAGTGACTATAAACATTGTTTGGTATCAAACCATCTACAACATCTGTATAAAGATATTTAGTGACTATAAACATAGTTTGGTATTAAACCACCTACAACATCTGTATAAAGATATTTAGTGACTATAAACATTGTTTGGTACCAAACCACCTACAACATCTGTATCAAGATATTTAGTGACTATAAACATTGTTTGCTATCAAACCACTTACACCATTTGTATGAAGATATTTAGTGACTATAAACATTGTTTGGTATCAAACCATCTACAACATCTGTATAAAGATATTTAGTGACTATAAAAATTGTTTGGTATCAAACCACCTACACCATTTGTATAAAGAAAGTTATTGACTATAAATACTGTTTAGTATCAAACCACCTATACCATCTGTATAAAAATATTTAGTGGTATCAAACCACCTACAACATCTGTATCAAGATATTTAGTGACTATAAACATTGTTTTGTATCAAACTACCCACAGCATCTGTATAAAGATATTATTGACTATAAACATTGTATGGTATCAAACCACCTACAACATCTGTATAAAGATATTTAGTGACTATAAACATTGTTTGGTATCAAACCACCTACAACATCTGTAGAAAGATATTATTGACTATAAACATTGTTTGGTATCAAACCACCTACAACATCTGTATAAAGATATTTAGTGACAATAAACATTGTTTGGTATCAAACCACCTACAACATCTGTATAAAGATATTATTGACTATAAACATTGTTTGGTATCAAACCACCTACAACATCTGTATAAAGATATTTAGTTACAATAAACATTGTTTAGTAC
>NW_013684410.1:0-1719 GCF_000517525.1 Limulus polyphemus | reverse complement strand
CAACTATCAATCCTAGAATTGTATACATTTTTAGATTGTTGAATGTTGATGTAAATACTAAAACCCTCTTTACTATTAAAACTTGTGTATTTGAGAATGATCGCACCAATGAACAAAACGTCGTGCCTGTTCTAAAAACATATCTTTCGTAAAAACTATAACTTGTAACAAAATAATAAGTACATTTTGTACTAACTGATTTTATATTAGTCCACATTTTTTTACTAATTTAGGAACATTTATCAGTTAATTAATAAATATACAGGGATACAATGTTTCTGAAGGTTCTATATCGAGATTTCAATACAAACAAGAACATTTCTCGAATAGTCTTACCGACATTTTACCGTTTCCGTAGAGTCAGTATTATGATAATTTCTCTCGAACGTCTCCATGTAGTATACAGGCTGCAGAGAGTACTTTTGTGAAGGTCTGATAAAAAAACGTTGATAACATGATACGTCAGTGAAAATCTTTTTTATGGTGACAATAATACATAACAATTTGTTTGTAAATGGAAAATTAAAGATGCTATTAAGAGGAAAAAGGCGAAAGAGAAAAGTAATTTTTCTATGAATTTCTAATAATTTGATACAAAACAGTCATTACATGATCTGTTCCGTAATTTCTGTCGTTTGCCCCTTCTTCTCACAAAGATACTGATGAACTGAACATTGAAATTAAAGCGTTGATTATATTATGTGGAAATATTTGTCATTAGTAAAATAAGAAACAATTGGTCTGTGTTATTGAATTCAATAATATTTTTCAAACCTCAGAAAAAAAGTCAATGTTTAGTAAACATCAGTTAATTACTGGCTTAGAAGCTTTTTCCTCTGAAACAACGTTTCGAAAAACTTTGATTTTTCTCCAAGTTTCTTGGTAAATCATTTCCAAATTAGCTATAGAAGTTTTCTACTAAAATGATGAGATTCCAGGCTAAGTGAAACTTCTTCTTAATGTAATTATAATTTTATTAAAATACAATTTACTTTTGGACGAACTGACGATTGTCATGATTATTTGGCACGATGTAGGACTTTTCAATGTACATCAGCATCATAGAGAAAATCCATTAGAAAATTAACACATTTTCTGCCAAACTTTATAGATTTGATTTACTTTTGTTTGCCAATATATACTGGAAAAACCATTTGTAAGGTACGTCTTTTGTTTGATTACAAAAAACAAAATAAAAACGTAATAAGTAGCAATTTGGGTCATGGCTGCTTTGTTACTCACAGATATGAGCTTCTGTATGATTGCGTTATATCATCCCAACTGTATAAATACGAACACCTCCAGAATACCTTTAACATTGTCAACTAATTTACAGCAGAAGTCAATGTTTCTTGCCTTATCGCAGTCTAAAGAACATGAGAACAGTGGTAAGTGTTCTACAGATTCTTCTATAAGTTAGTTATCTGCCATATTGTAGCACAACTCATCGGAGACGAAGAGTTGTAGTTGTTGCATGGTGTCATTTCAATCTCAGAAACGGCAGTCTTATACGTAGAATTAAATTATATTAGATAACACAAGCCTACAAATTTTTACTTCATAAAAGTTGTTTTGGTTTTAATAGCGAATATTCCATAATTAAGTTAGGTAGATTTCGATAATAATATTCTTTTTTTTTATTACGTAAGGATGTTTTACAAATCGGGAAGAAAAATAACTTACTTAGATCAAATTATTATTTTGTTTACAATAATGAAC
>NW_013684409.1:0-1719 GCF_000517525.1 Limulus polyphemus | reverse complement strand
ACAACTACAATAACTTATAACCAGTTATAGATATCAACACCACAGCTACAGTAACTTATAACCAGTTATAGATATCAACACCACAACTACAGTAACTAATATTCAGTTAGAGATATTAACATCACAACCACAATAACTTATAACCAGTTACAGATATTAACACCACAACTACAATAACTAATATCCAGTTACAGATATCAACACCACAACTACAGTAATTAATATCTAGTTACAGATATCAACAACACTACAGTAACTAATATCCAGTTACAGATATCAACACACATATAGATTACATACTTTACAGATGTAGATTATGTCTGTTAGTACGGTATAATAATAATAAAATAAACACGTCGTTATAAAGTAATGAGTTCTGATTATATCTCTATAATATAGTTTGATTTATTTTTTAGAGCTATCGACTTTCAAGTACTGACTTCTTTTTGATCTCTTAGTGGCTCAGCTGTAAGTCTCGAGGACTATAATGCTAAAGATAGAGTTTTGATACCCGTGGTGGGCACAACACAGAGAGTCCATGTTGTTACGTTTTGGTCAACAACAAACAAACAGATTTCTTGTATCGGACGATCAGCGTGCACAAAATCAAGCAGTCTTCGTTAAACGGGAAGAAAGATAATTTTATTAAAGCAAAACAAGAAAACACGAGCTGGGCAACATTGATCAACCAACCAGGATAAGAAACTGTAACTAGTATCAATGACGTAGTGAGAGGGAGGGGAGGCCAGGCAAACGTCTGACCATCTTTATAGGTCCTTAGAGAAATCTGTGTTGAGTAAAATAAAGAAGAAGAAATAGGATGAAAAGAAAAAATGCTCAAAGGTTCTTTAGATGGTTCCTGAAATTTTTTGTACACAATCAAATAAGTGCAAACACCTTTTTTAGCATGCGAACAGGAATGGTATATTAGGCCTAATTATAGTGTACTCGACATGACATCCCTGGTATTTAATGCGATTGCGCGAGTTTGAACTACTTGTGTTCGGAACTGTTATCAACATAAAAGTGAAATAGCCTGTTCTCACGACTTTAGATACCAATAGTTAGCCTGTTCTCACGACTTTAGATAAACTATTGATATCTAAAGTCGTTAGGATAGGCTAACTATTGATATCTAAAGTCGTGAGAACAGGCTAACTATTAGTATCCAAAGTCGTGAGAACAGGCTAACTATTGGTATCTAAAGTCGTGAGAATAGGCTAACTATTGATATCTAAAGTCGTTAGGATAGGCTAACTATTGATATCTAAAGTCGTGAGAACAGGCTAACTATTAGTATCCAAAGTCGTGAGAACAGGCTAACTATTGAAGCCTATCCTCACGACTTTAGATATTAATAGTTAGCCTATCCTAACGACTTTAGATATTAATAGTGCTAATATTCGAAGTCTGTTCTTTTCTGTCAAAATATTTTGCTTATTAACACTTCTGTGATGTTAGATGATAAGTATATTTAAAGTTTATATACTAATATTGTATGTTGTAATACGTTTTTAAAACTCAATAATTATATGAAAGACATTTATTAGTATTCTCAGCTCATTGAAATTATAACTATGAGAGATGTATGGAGTTCGCAAGTCTAGGTCAATAACAGTTGTCCTGGGAATTGTACCAGTCATGTCTAGGTCATTAAGAGTTGTCATGGGAATTGTATCAGTCGTGTCTAGGTCAATAAGAGTTGTCATGGGAATTGTA
>NW_013684408.1:0-1720 GCF_000517525.1 Limulus polyphemus | reverse complement strand
TCAACGTTTAAACAACGAACTTGCAGTAAGATATCTGTTCTATCAGGTCTCTGATTTGCGCATATCGACATACCATGTCACTAACTGTTCTTGGTATTCATTGTTTCTTTGAATAGAATCATTTTATATCCGAAAGTTTTCAGTGGTCAGGTTGACACATTCGAGTTTTGGTGTTTGTTTTACTAGAGTTCACCTAATTCATCTCTTTATGTTCCAGTGTGCTCTGCTATTTAGCCAGGAGGACCAAAGAAAAACACAACAATTGGGCGGGTACTTCACGTACAAACTTGTTCTTAATGAAATGTTCATATTTTGCTCGTTTGAGCAAAGTTAATAATTGTAATACTAAAAGTTCACATAAAAAAGCAAAAGGCTTAGCACTAGTTCCACAAACTGACCACTGTCAGATTATTTGCACGAACTCTCGAAGTAAGTTATTTCCTTGTGTAAAACTTTCAAACACGTGCTTTCAGTCTTGGGTGGTCACTATAACTTATACATTTTGTTTTTAATCTTTCTAAGCAGTGTTTTGAGTTATTTGCATAAGCGGCCAATCACGTTCCGTACACCCATGGTCAGTCAACATTATGTTTGGACAAGCAGTGAGAATTGATGTCAGACGTTAGTATGATAACAAGAAACTTGTCAGTTAGGCCTCTCTTTTCAGTAGCTGCGCGTGCGTTTCCACTCGTATCGGGTTACTGATGGGTTCTAACAGCAGCTCATGGGTTTTATCAGACGCGCGTGCGAAAACACCGTCTGAGCCAGAAGAATGATTAATGACTTTTGTAAAGTCAACAATTGCAGTAAAGCTGCAGCTCAAAAAAAAAAATCTGTTTGTTGACAAAAGGAAATCTCGGAAGCTCGAGCTGACAGAGTTTGGACTTAAACTCTTAATTAACATTGATCTCCAGCTGTAGTATCTACCTAAGTGAATGAAGACGAAAAATGAAGGAAAAAGAGTTCACATTATATCCTGAATTGCAGACCGAAACGTCATTCTCAAACAAGCTTGGAAACGGATTAAAATACATTTCAGACGGACTACAGTCAAACACAAACAATAAAACTATGACCTTACTTCTTCCACAAAACTTATACCGAGGTAATTCAAATAATAATAATAACTGATCAACCATTTCAACAGAAACTGTGGTGGGAATGTTGTTGGAAAAGGGGAAGGAAGAGTGGAACTGTTGAGTGTGAAACATTCAATTTTTTCACTAACATTGTTCTTGTGTAGTTTTGAAGATACGGAAGTGGATGGTGAAGAGTTTCTGAATAAGGAAGAGCAAACAAAAACAGTATAAGGAGAATGGATCTTGTTACTAGTGGAACTTGATGTTGGCGGGAAGTGTGATTCGTGCTGAGTTCTTTAGCAGAACCGAAAATACCTGTGATTTGTTAGATGGAAAGATTGAGTGACAACTGTTCGCCCTTGAAGAAAGGTCCACCTTTCTAAATCACTCGGGTTACAGGGTTTCGTAACTTTGTATTAATTTCTTGAACCTTCGTGTTTTCCTACTAACTTTATATTAATTTCTTGAACCTACTTGTTTTCCTACTACCTATGTATTAGTTTCTTGAACCTACTTGTTTTCCTACTAACTTTGTATTAATTTCTTGAACCTACGTGTTTTCCTAATATCTTTGTATTCATTTCTTGAAACTACGTGTTTTCCTACTAACTTTGTATTAATTTCTTGAACCTACGTGTTTT
>NW_013684407.1:1283-2402 GCF_000517525.1 Limulus polyphemus | reverse complement strand
TGTAGATATACTGTTGTGACAGTCATTGTTTTATATGAACGTTATGTTTACACAACACTGTAGATATACTGTTGTGACAGTCATTGTTTTATATGAACGTTATGTTTACACAACACTCTAGATAAAGATACTGTTGGGACAGTCATTGTTTTATTTGAACGTTATGTTTACACAGTACTGTAGATAAAGATATTGTTGTGACAGTCATTGTTTTATATGAACGTTATGTTTACACAACACTCTAGATAAAGATACTGTTGGGACAGTCATTGTTTTATATAAACGTTGTTTACACAACACTGTAGAAATACTGTTGTGACAGTCATTGTTTTATTTGAACGTTATGTTTACACAACACTGTAGATAAAGATATTGTTGTGACAGTCATTGTTTTATATGAACATTGTGTTTACACAACACTGTAGATAAAGATATTGTTGTGACAGTCATTGTTTTATTTGAACGTTGTGTTTACACAAAACACTAGATAAAGATATTGTTGTGACAGTCATTGTTTTATATGAACGTTGTGTTTACACAACACTCTAGATAAAGATACTGTTGGGACAGTCATTGTTTTATATAAACGTTGTTTACACTTATCTACAGTGTTGTATGTTGTGACAGTTAAAACAATGCTGTATGTTATGTTTTATACAAAGTGGTAGATATTGTAGTGACAGTCACTGTTTTACATATACATTGTTTTATACAACGTAGTAGATATTGTTATGACAGTCCATGTTTTACATGTGTTATGTTTTATACAAAGTAGTAAATATTGTTGTGACAGTCACTGTTGTACATATGTTTTATACAAAGTATTAGATATTGTTGTGACAGTCCCTGTTTTACATATACATTGTTTTATACAACGTAGTAGATATTGTTATGACAGTCCATGTTTTACATGTGTTATGTTTTATACAAAGTAGTAGATATTGTTGTGACAGTTCCTGTTTTACATATACATTGTTTTATACAACGTAGTAGATATTGTTATGACAGTCCATGTTTTACATGTGTTATGTTTTATACAAAGTAGTAGATGTTGTTGTGACAGTTCCTGTTTTACATATACATTGTTTTATACAACGTAGTAGATATTGTTATGACAGT
>NW_013684407.1:0-601 GCF_000517525.1 Limulus polyphemus | reverse complement strand
ATTGTGTTTACACAACACTCTAGATAAAGATATTGTTTTAACAGTCATTGTTTTATATGAACATTGTGTTTACACAACACTCTAGATAAAGATATTGTTTTAACAGTCATTGTTTTATATGAACGTTGTGTTTACACAACACTCTAGATAAAGATATTGTTGTGACAGTCATTGTTTTATATGAACGTTGTGTTTACACAACACTGTAGATAAAGATATTGTTGTGACAGTCATTGTTTTATATGAACGTTGTGTTTACACAACACTGTAGATAAAGATATTGTTGTGACAGTCATTGTTTTATTTGAACATTATGTTTACACAACACTGTAGATAAAGATACTGTTGGGACAGTCATTGTTTTATATAACCGTTGTTTACACAACACTGTAGATATACTGTTGTGGCAGTCATTGTTTTATTTGAACGTTGTGTTTACACAACACTGTAGATAAAGATATTGTTGTGACAGTCATTGTTTTATATGAACGTTGTGTTTACACAACACTGTAGATAAAGATATTGTTGTGACAGTCATTGTTTTATATGAACGTTGTGTTTACACAACACTGTAGATAAAGATATTGTTGTGACAGTCATT
>NW_013684406.1:2093-2706 GCF_000517525.1 Limulus polyphemus | reverse complement strand
AACACCTAGGTGTAACTATAGTTACACCTAAGTGTTCATGGAGTAGTTTTACCAAATAACGCTAAAGATGAATATGGTGGTTATAAATTCGGTAACTAGAGTAACACCTATGTGTTCATGGAGTTGTTGTACCAAATAACGCTACAGATGAGTATGGTGGTTATAAATACTGTAACTAGAGTTACACCTAGGTATTCGTGGAGTAGTTGTACCAAGCAGGGCTAAAGATGAATATGGTGGTAATAAATTCGGTAATTAGAGTTACACCTAGGTATTCGTGGAGTTGTTTTACCAAATAACGCTACAGATGAGTATAGGGGTAATTAATTCGGTAACTGGAGTTACACCTATGTTTTCATGCAGTAGTTGTACCAAGTTAATGCTAAAGATGAGTATGGTGGTTATAAATTCGGTAACTATAGTTACACCTAGGTGTTCATGGAGTAGTTGTGCCAGGTAAAGCTAAAGATGAGTATGGTGGTTATAATTTCGGTAACTAGAGTTACACCTAGGTATTCGTGGAGTTGTTGTACCAAATATCGCTAAAGATGAGTATGGGTTACACATTCAGTAACTAGAGTTACACCTAGTGTTGATGGAGTATTTGTGCCAA
>NW_013684406.1:0-1108 GCF_000517525.1 Limulus polyphemus | reverse complement strand
GAGTTACACCTAGGTATTCGTGGAGTTGTTGTACCAAATAACGCTAAAGATACGTATGGTGGTTACAAATTCGGTAACTAGAGTTACACCTAGGTGTTTATGGAGTAGTTGTACCAAGTAAGGCTAAAGATGAGTATAGTGGTTATAAATTCTTTATCTAGCGTTACACTTAGGTTTTCATGAAGTAGATATTCATCTTTATCCTTACTTGGTACAACTACTCCATGAACACCTAGGTGTTACTCTAGTTACCGAATTTATAAACACCATACTCATCTTTAGCCTTACTTGGTACAACTACTCCATCAACACCTAGGTGTAACTCTAGTTACTGAATGTGTAACCCATACTCATCTTTAGCGTTATTTGGTACAACAACTCCACGAACACCTAGGTGCAGCTCTAGTTACAGAATTTATAACCACCATACTCATCTTTAGCCTTACTTGGAACAAAATTTATAACCACCCTCCATTAACACTTAGGTGTAATTCTAGTTACCGCTCATCTTTAGCCTTACTTGGTACAACTACTCCATGAACACATAGGTGTTACTCTAGTTACCGAATTTATAACCACCATATTGATCTTTAGCGTTATTTGGTAAAACTATATGGTGGTTATAAATTCGGTAATTAGAGTAACACCTAGGTATTCGTGGAGTTGTTTTACCAAATAACGCTACAGATGAGTATAGGGGTTATTAATTCGGTAACTGGAGTTACACCTATGTGTTCATGGAGTAGTTGTACCAAGTTAAGGCTAAAGATGAGTATGGTGGTTATAAATTCGGTAACTATAGTTACACCTAGGTGTTCATGGAGTAGTTGTGCCAGGTAAAGCTAAAGATGAGTATGGTGGTTATAATTTCGGTAACTAGAGTTACACCTAGGTATTCGTGGAGTTGTTGTACCAAAAAACGCTAAAGATGAGTATGGGTTACACATTCAGTAACTAGAGTTACACCTAGGTGTTGATGGAGTAGTTGTGCCAATTAAAGCTAAAGATGAGTATGGTGGTTATAAATTCGGTAACTAGAGTTACACCTATGTATTCGTAGAGTTGTTGTACCAAATAACGCTAAAGATGAGTATGGGTTACACATTCA
>NW_013684405.1:0-1721 GCF_000517525.1 Limulus polyphemus | reverse complement strand
GTCGTTGGTAGGTTAGGGTTTTGACGGTGTGAACTTCGTTGGTAGGTTAGAGTTTTGACGGTGTGAAGTCCTCGTTGTCGTTGGTAGGTTAGGGTTTTGACGGTATGAACTTCGTTGATAGGTTAGAGTTTTGACGGTGTGAAGTCCTCGTTGTCGTTGGTAGGTTAGGGTTTTGATGGTGTGAACTTCGTTGGTAGGTTAGGGTTTTGATGGTGTGAAGTCCTCGTTGGTAGGTGGACGGAAAGCATGGTAAGGTTCATCCAGATTTAAGCCTCAAGCCCGAGTTATACCCAAACACACCCGTCGACTTTGCAAGGGAGGGATTCTTCTCCAACCCAAGTCACCTGAAGACTTACGCTACCTTTGCCGACCGTGGCTGTCAAACCCACCCGTCACCTGCCAACCCCCAAAAAGTAACGCCAGCCTCCACACTGTGTTTCTCAGAAACGTCCGCCAGTCTTTCACCACTGAAGAAATTCATCAAGCCCTCAACATTTTCACTAACTCAACCAATCACGCAGTTCACCGTATCGCATCTAAGAAAACCAGACTACCCTTACAGTGGACTCCACCGTTACTCAAGGCTGCTCTCTCGACTTCCAACACTTTGGTGCAGAAAAACCCTACCGAAAGCCTCGACCACCCCCTACCCTAACCAATATACCCACCAAACCCATGCTTCGCCCACATCGGAAACAGAACTACAAGACAAGATCACTCAAACAACTGTAACAAGAAGGAAAAAAAAGGTACTCGGACCCAGCCGCTAGTTCAACCCTTAACTGTCGAAGTATTTCAACAAACTAGCAACCTCTCTGAACTTACACCCTTTCCGCTCCTCAGCCCAGATCCACATTCCACCCCCTTCTTGTCAAACTCATTCAATGCTCTTGTTATCACCGCCGACCACGACATACCCACGGATAAAATTGGCAGTGTCCCGTGGAGAAAAGTCGAGGGGTAATCCGTCGATGATTACCGACGACGTCGAATAAGGGACAAGTGTCTTCCCGTAGGAAGCATAGTGTTAAGCGTCTGTTGGCTAATCAATCAATCTATAAACTGAGACAAAAAAACAACCAAAATCAAACCTTTTTTATTCTCTTTGCGATAAATAACATATATTTCTCAACCAGTTTGCTCATGTGACACCCAATCAGCAGCTGCATACAAATTGAAAAGCGCTCGCTGGTGGATTTACAGAATGTTTGAGTAGCCCTGTGGAAATTGAAATGTGTAGTATCTGTGAAAAGAAGTTACTTTTATTTGTGTCTTAGACTGACTTTCTTAGACTTTAGTATAAACGTTAATTTAATTTCTTTTATTTCTTACTACCTACTCGTAGGTTTCATTTTATTTGTGTCTTAGACTGATTTTCTTAGATGTTAATTTAATTTCTTTTATTTCTTACTACCAAATGCAAATCTAAAACATGATTTTTTTCAAATCCTGTGTATATAAAATATGAACTGTCAGATCATGGATCTTTAAAATATGTGCTGTCTAATCTTGTGTCTTTAAAATATGAACTTTCAGATTCTGGGTATTTAAACCAAGACCTGTCAGATCCAGGGTATTTAAAACAAGACCTGTCAAATCTTGGGTCTTTAAAACAAGATCTGTCAGATCTTGGATTATAAAATATGAACTTTCAGATTCTGGGTATTTAAAACAAGACCTGTCAGATCCGGGGTATTTAAAACTAAGACCTGTCAAATCTT
>NW_013684404.1:0-1722 GCF_000517525.1 Limulus polyphemus | reverse complement strand
ATGCAGTCATCTTCACACAACTGAATGCACTTAGTTTAGAGAGTGGACTAGATGCAGCCAAATTCACACAACTGAATGCACTTAGTTTCGGGTGTGGACTAGATGCAGTCATCTCACACAACTGAATGCACTTAGTTTAGAGTGTGGACTAGATGCAGTCATCTCACACAACTGAATGCACTTAGTTTAGAGTGTTTCATCTTCACACAACTGAATGCACATAGTTTAGAGTGTGGACTAGATTCAGTCATCTTCATACAACTAATGCACTTAGTTTAGAATGTAGAGTAGATGCAGTGATCTTCATACAACTGAATGCACATTCGGTTGTGTGAAGATCACTGCATCTAGTCCACACCCTAAACTAAGTGCATTCAGTTGTGTGAAGATGACTGCATGTAGTCCACACCCTAACCTAAGTGCTTTCAGTTGTGTGAAGATGACTACATCTAGTCCACACTCTAAACTTAGTGAATTCAGTTATGTGAAGATGACTGTATATACTTTACACTCTAAACTAAGTGCATTCAGTTGTGAAGATGACTACATCTAGTCCACATTCTAAACTAAGTGCATTCAGTTGTATGAAGATGACTGCATCTACTCTCCTCTCTAAACTAAGTGCATTAGTTGTGTGAAGATGACTACATCTAGTCCACACTCTAAACTAAGTGCATTCAGTTGTGTGACGATGACTGCATCTAGTCCACACTCTACACTAGGTGAATTCAGTTGTGTGAAGATAACTGCATCTAGTCCACACTCTAAACTAAGTGCATTCAGTTGTGTGACGATGACTGCATCTAGTCCACACCGAAACTAAGTGCATTCAGTTGTGTGAATTTGGCTGCATCTAGTCCACTCTCTAAACTAAGTGCATTCAGTTGTGTGAAGATGACTGCATATACTCTACACTCTAAACTAAGTGCATTCAGTTGTGAAGATGACTGCATCTAGTTCACAACCTAAACTAAGTGCATTCAGTTGTGTGAAGATGGCTCCATCTAGTCCACACTCTAAACTAAGTGCATTCAGTTGTGTGAAGATGGCTGCATCTAGTCCACACCCTAAACTAAGTGCATTCAGTTGTGTGAAGATGACTGCATCTAGTCCACACCTTAAACTAAGTGCATTCAGTTATGTGAAGATGACTGCATCTAGTCCACACCCTAAACTAAGTGCATTCAGTTGTGTGAAGATGACTGCATCTAGTCTACACTCTAAACTTACTGCATTCAGTTGTGTGAAGATGACTACATCTGCTCTACACTCAAAGAGTTGTGTGAAGATGACTGCATCTAGTCCACACCCTGAACTAAGTGCATTTAGTTGTATAAAGATGACTGCATCTACTCTACACTCTAAACAAAGTGCATTAAGTTGTGTGAAGATGACTGCATCTAATCCACACCCTAAACTAAGTGTGAATGCACTTAGTTTAGGGTGTGTACTAGATGCAGTCATCTTCACACAACTGAATGCACATAGTTTAGGACGTGGACTAGATGCAGTCATCATCACACAACTAAATGCACTTATAAGTGCATTCAGGTTTAGAGTGTGGACTAGATGCAGCCATCTTCACAAAACTGAATGCACTTAGTTTAGGGTGTGGAATAGATGCAGTCATCTTCACACAACTGAATGCAGTTAGTTTAGAGTGTAGAGTAGATGCAGTCATCTTCACACAACTGAATGCACTTAGTTTAGGATGTGGAGTAG
>NW_013684403.1:0-1723 GCF_000517525.1 Limulus polyphemus | reverse complement strand
TTTTAATAAAGTCAAGGGTTAACGATGATAGAGTGTAACACTAAAAATTGTAAACAAAACTAAGTCAGTTTTAATAAAGTCGAGGGTTAACGATGATGGAGTGTAACACTAAAAATTGTAAACAAAACTAAGTCAGTTTTAATAAAGTCGAGGGTTAACGATGATGGCGTGTAACACTAAAAATTGTAAACAAAACTAAGTCAGTTTTAATAAAGTCGAGGGTTAACGATAATGGCGTGTAACACTAAAAATTGTAAACAAAACTAAGTCAGTTTTAATAAAGTCAAGGGTTAACGATGATGGCGTGTAACACTAAAAATTGTTTCGTTATTCGTGGTGGGAAGAGCACAGATAGTCTATTGTATAGCTATGTATTTAACAACAAACAATCCCAATAATAACATAACAATTATGAAAATAGAATGTCTGTACAATCACATATAAACACAACTCAAAATTAGCTGAAAAATTAATGAAAAATAAATTCAAACTTTTTTTTTTAACGGGGAACTTCTGGCCTTTGGGTCGTATTAGGCCCGTACTACATCCTTTGAGGAAGACCATTAACTCAATTAATTGCTGTACGAAATGAATACTAGGCAGTGTAGGGTGGGTGGGATGAAACGTTGATTTTGCTTGAGCACAGTGCACACAAAGCAAGATACAAACAGAACATATGCAGTTATTATGAAGTATTTAATCAAAATAAGTGAACATATGAATTCATAGCACGGGGAGGTAGGGAATGTCAAATATAAGAAGCTACTGACTACAGTCTATTAAACATATTAAACTTTAATGTAGTAGGTACAAAAAATGGCTACAAAACAAATGTGGGCAGTAAAGAGACACTCTAATGGAAGTATGTAATATATAGAAGTTTATTTATAATCGGTTCACATTACTAATTAATTTTGGACCCATTTGGTACTCTAGCTTATAAGTAAAAGCACGTGACAAAGGTTGTGACGTCACTTGAGCCTCCAACTACACGACTCTGAGTAACATGCTCAAACATTACAGACGTTCCTGAATTCACTGTATATTTAAATAAAAGTTTCAATTATTATAAGACTAAATTTCGTTATCGTTTTGTTTTATCCTCAAAAGCTTGGTTTAAAAGCTGTAAAAACCGTCATATTGAAGTTCCTTGAATGTGAGCTTTTTTGTAGAAAGGTGTTATAGGTTAAAGATTAATTAAATTTATCCTTTCTCATTTTTCAGGACGAAAATAACAAGAGTTTAATAAATATCAAGAAACATTTAAAGCAAAAATATTCTGTAAATTATTTGATTGCGTAAGTTTCATTGTGTCTGTCTAGTTTTCAGGCTACTATGTCTTCCAGTTAATATCTTCATTGTATCTATGGAGATGTTAGGCTACTATGTCTTCCAGTTAATCTCTTCATTGTATCTATGGAGATTTTAGGCTACTATGTCTTCCAGTTAATCTCTTCATTGTATCTATGGAGATTTTAGGCTACTATGTCTTCCAGTTAATCTCTTCATTGTATCTATGGAGATTTTAGGCTACTATGTCTTCCAGTTAATCTCTTCATTGTATCTCTGGAGTTTTTAGGCTACTATGTCTTCCAGTTAATCTCTTCATTCTATCTATCTAGTTTTTAGGCTACTATGTCTTCCAGTTAATCTCTTCATTCTATCTATCTAGTTTTTAGGCTACTATGTCTTCCAGTTAATCTCTTCATTCTATCTATCTAGG